>NW_010196094.1:7675-25244 GCF_000695765.1 Mesitornis unicolor
GTGTACCTGTGAGTGGATGGCCTACACACAGCAGAAGTCTGTGTGTAGACATGCTTGTGTTTTTATGTCTGTCTGTCCTTGTGTGTGCACACATCTAGTTCTGTTGGTATGTGTTTGGGTACAGAAGCGTGTTTTTCTCTGTGATCTGTTTGTCCATGCCTCTGTCTGTATGGACACACTGGGCCCTGGCTGTGTGTTCGTGCATCATGTCGCACACCAGCACGGCACATGTGTCTGCATGCTTGGGCCCAGCTGAACCTCAGCTGTGAGCTGCCGTGTGTATATCTGTTAGGCTTCAACTCGTGGTCTGCTGTGTGCTGAAGTTTTACAATGATCCCAGAACAAATTAGATTCAGGAAGGATTCTGCTGTCAGACACTAGATTGAAATGGGAATGACGTGCCCCAGAAATGTTTCTTGTTTGACTGAGGAAGCTCTTGTAGCATTGTGTACCTGTCAGCCACACGGTTCTCACTTAGCATTGCTGCAAATCTAATAACTCAGCAAAAAGCTATGCAACTCACTCCTTATAAATGAAAAAGTTATGCTAAGCATCCAAAGTATTGCAATGACAACAGAGCTCTGTGGAGACCCTGCCGACAGTGAAATGCCACTGCCATCAGGATGCTCCACCCAGGAGACATTGCCACCCAGGAAAGCCCCTCTGGGAGGGAGCTGCTGGGGAGAGGACCTCCCTAGCAGGGAGATTCTTCTGGACAGATTTGCCTCTTCTGTGTGGAAACACAGTTTGCTTGTGGTCTCAGCTGCTGTAAACAAAGCCAGTGATGGCACAGTGCTGCTGTGGGGGAGCTGGGATACACGAGAAGGGAATTCATCACCAAACAGTTTGACCAGAGC
Organism: Mesitornis unicolor; assembly: GCF_000695765.1. Classification (NCBI taxonomy): domain Eukaryota; kingdom Metazoa; phylum Chordata; class Aves; order Mesitornithiformes; family Mesitornithidae; genus Mesitornis; species Mesitornis unicolor. The sequence continues at coordinate 8,533 of NW_010196094.1, forward strand.
TGAGACCAGTCCTTAGGTCAGAATGACCTTCAGGAAAAGGCAGAAGTAACTGAGGTTTACCCAAATGTTGTATATATGAAAAACCAACTTGCTTGCTTGTAGGTCACATCCAGCTTGCAATGAAAGGAGTTGGCTGCAGCTGTGCTCAACATGATCAAGACGATTGCAGTTAGTCTGATGTGTGACCAGGCTGCTTGAATCATAATGGATTCAAGAACATATATGCTCTGTGTCGTCAGTCTTTTAGTTTAATTTATGCTTCTTTAATTCCTAAAAGCTGCTTCAAATAATGCACTTTGTACTTAGTTAGAAGGCCTGGGATGGCAGAACTAAAGAGAGAAAGTTGCAAAGCTGAATTAGAGCATTTCTCAGATGTCGCTCCAGCTAGAGCAGGCCTGGGGCCCTCATCCTGACAGGTCCTGGGGCTCTGCCGTTCTTTTGATCAAGACTCACATGACTGTAGTGGAGACTCTGCAGATCACTGTTAACATAGCACAACTTCACTTGGCTGCTTTATGATCCTGGTCTTTTTTTCTCAAATTTTACCTTAGACAAACTCATTTTGCTGAAACGGCGAAGAGGAGGGACTGTAGACGATGTGTGTGAAAGCTGCTCTTGGGTCACAGACTGATCTCTTGAATATGTGATTTCAACTCAGAATCTGGGAGTCACTCCCAGGCACCAGCTGGCTTGGTTCAGGACTAGCTCACACGGGGGTACCTTGCTGTTCAGGTGGCAGTGCTCAGGCTTTGTCTTCACAATATCTGTTGTTGGCAGCTTCACTTCCTCACTGTCACAGTGTCCCCTCAGTGATCCCAGCAGCCAGCGTGGCTGTTTTTCCCTTTGAGAGGCGCTGCAATCAGGATGGAGAGGCCTCTCTGGGCTTGCAGCTCTGCAAAGTCCCTCTGACACAGGCAGGGAAACGTGGTGAATCCTGTTGTGCTTCTGCTGTGCAGAAAGAGAAAGCTTTGGCATCCATGTCCCTCGTTTTGCCACCCTTCACCATCACTACAGCCACCTCTAAATCAGCCTCCATCTCTTCCCTCTCCATAGTCTGCTGGTATGACACAGCCAGGTGCCAGACTCAGCCAGGAAGGGTAGTGGTCTTTTACTTGGAGAAGGGACAGGGAAAGCCTGAGTTCCCCGGTCCTGTCCTTGCATTTTCCTTGTCATCCACCCTGCAGTTTCCCCTGTAATGGGCAGCTGGCATTGCTTTGCCCCGTACCCATATCACATCTCCCTTCCTGGCTCTGCTGGGATGTAGGAGAAATGTGGTGGAAGAAACTTGTGGGGTTACTTGCAGGAGAAACCTGGGGGGCTGCTGGCAGAGGGAACATCGAATGCCATCAACCCAGCCTGCAGCAGCAGAGAGGGGCAGGGATCCCCTCCTGGAGTCTCACTAAGCCAGGCACCTTGTCATCCTGGCACTGCAGCAGGTTATCCGGTCACGATCCTCAGTGACTCTTGGCAACTGTTTCATCAAACTGGCAATCTCTATCTGCACAGGAAAATAACGGGATGACCATTCTGGGGTACTGGTCTGTGGCTTGGTAATAAACTCTGTTGACTGGAAGGGTCAGCAAACAAGGATTAGGGGCTGTGGGGCCTTCAGTCTTTCACGTAGCTTCACTGGAATTAAGCACAGACCTGATGAGGGCTATTTTAAGTGATTCATATTATTTGGTATATTGAACTGAAAAGTGTGCCAGGAAATAAAGCTGATAATTTTGAAAATACATGGCACTGATATCACGAAGCGATGCAGTTCAACACAGATGCCTTGACATTTAGCTGAGCTAGTAATATGCCATTTGTGGATGGATGCTCATCTTTCAGGTTTTTAAGGACAAGTGTCCTATGTGTCACATTTAATCAGAGATGAATTTCTTCCTTATCCATGACTGCAATGAAAATGCTTTTCGACATCATCATTTTCTTTCTCCATGGCTTGCTCTTTGAGTTGTTTGTGTTTTGATGCTTGATATTCACATGACATTATACATGAGCAGATTGGTGTACAAAATTGTAAACTACAAATCGTGTGTGCAATATAATAGCACATGGCAGACACAGCAAGTAGATGTAATAGACTCAGGCAAGTGTGAATGGGGGGTGTGTGTGTATCTGATCTTTTAGCCTGAAAAAGCACTTGAAGCTTTAAGGAAAGGGTTAATAGAGACAATGACAATTGACAGAGCTTCTCTGATCACCCCTGGGAGCACCGGCTGTAAAAGTAGAATCAGTCCTGAAGAGGAATCTGATGTATGATTAATGTTTATTCTATAAAACCAAGGGTCCTGTGGGTTGTGTTGGCTTTTTATAGCTGCATGGGAATATCAGGATAAGAGTTTTCTTGCAGAGCCAGGGAAATGCATTTCTATAAAAGGAAAGCAGTGCCTCCTTACAAAATCCAGTGCTGGATTCTGTTCTGGAGCCCTAGCTTAGCAGGACGTGTGCACTTAGGAAAATGTGCAAATGCAAACAGACAAAAATGTTGTACCCGTGCCTGGTCTCCACTTTGGGACTGTCAGTGATTAGAAGATGCCAGTGCAGTAACTGCCTGAGACCCTGAGGATGTAACTAATTAGAAGTGGCACGGGGAGTGTGAGCCTGCAGTTGGCAGAGCTGCCTGATGCTGTAAATGGCCTTCTAATAATATTATAAAGCGTGTGATGCTGTGTTGCTGAAACGTAACGCAGAGCCTAACACAGGGTCTTTGTGCACGCTCTGCCCGGTCTCCTGGGGACGCCCTGGCCACACAGCTCTGCCAGCAGCTTTGCCCTGGCTGGCACACTCACTGTTAGGTTGGGATGTGCTCGTCCTTTGTAGCTCGTTCAAGGGATCGTTAAGTCTGGGCTGATAATGGGAGCACAGCCCTTTGGGCTGTGTCTGGGTAGATGTGAGCAATGCTGAGAGTTTGATGTTATTTCAAAGCCAAATTCTCCTGGTTGGTTGTACTTCTGTCAGCTTTTGAAAGTGAACTCCTGGACTTACTGCTTCTGTACAAATCCTAATAGACCAGTGGGGGGGATGCAGTGTGGACCAGATGAAGGAAATTTAGCAATAATGTCTCTGCGAGGCGGTTCAGTAAAACTTCCGACGAACGGCTGGGCGTGATGGGGAGGTAACATCCTCTGTTGTGTTGTTTGCTTGCTGCTGGTTGGCTGGGAAGATCCGCCATGAGGAGAAGACGTGCTATAAGGCTGTCCAGACGAGCGAAGAGGGGCCGTCGGCTTGCGAGTACCAGGGTCCGCTCATGGTGCTGGCCCAGAACTGCGCCGTCATGCACAACCTGCTGGGGCCAGCATGCATCTTCCTGAGGAAGGGCTTCGCAGAAAACAGGCAGCCTGTACGTAAGTTACACCCAGCCGGGTGAGACACGCACAAAGCCACGTGGACGCGAGCCGGGGTGCGGAGCTGCCCCCACGCTCCGTCTGCATGGAGCTCTGTAACCCCCAGCCCTTGGTCTTGAGCATCCCGGCTCCAGCTCCAAGAGCAAATACAATCACAGGCAAATGTCTAACCCAAAAGATGTGCAGAGATATCCCCGTGCCCATACACCAAGAAAGGAGGATTCTAAAAATGCACCTGTGGAAGATACACCCAAGCAGGCATAGTCATATGAACTCAGGAGAAGGACTTAGGACTTCAGGACTTAGATAATCGTAGGGACTCAGGAGGAGTCCAGTGTTCAAAGCTGTTATTCCAGCAAGACATCAACATCTCATTCCCAGGGGCTCAGATTAGCATTGAAGGCCTAAATAGCTCCTTAAATGCAAATCAGGGCATCTATTGGGAACAAGCCGTCCCACAGAAATGCCCATATTCGATACTGTTCTGATCAGCTCACAGCGAGCACATTAGTTCCAGCAGAAATAAGCATGCATTTGCCTCCTCACAGGTACCCAGACGCAATCTCTTATACACTTATCATACATAGCCTGACACTGCAGCAATGCCAGCCAAATAAACCAGAGAACATCAGACTGTCCTTATATTTGCAAATAGTGCCAGTCTACCAAATGCAATTACCTATACACACAGAGAGAAATAGTTAAACTACATCCGTCCATCCCCAGTCACACCTATTTGTAACTATGTGCTCATATGCATCTAATGTATGCACCTATATATAAAAAATAAAGATATGTGTTTGTAGGTAAATTAAAATGTATACACCTGGACATGTTAAATATACAGAAATACACACCCCGGTGTTGTATCTTTACAAGAGGTAAAACACATTTTTTCCCATAAACACTTGATTCCTACAATAGCATGAGTTTAAAGACATACGCAAACGTATTATTAACACACTTTTTATGGATACGTATGAGTGAATATGTGCATTGTCAGATATTCACCCAGTGCATTCCGTGGTCTTATGGTGAAGCAAGGCTCACTCCTGAGAGTTACCTGAGAGTCCGAGCTTTCTGGCCTCTGTAAGAAATCTCTCTCTTACTCATACATTAATAGGGTTATCTACAGCTGTAGGAGACACCTAGATCATCATCTCTGAAACCTTTTCTTCAATCAGCAACCCAAAAAAGAGTCATTATTTGTCATTATTGGTCAAATAGCTTTTGTTCTTCCTAACCTTCAGCCACTAAGTGAACACCTATTCCTTGGGCCAGTTCACTAAAACACAGGACGTAATATTCTCACATAAGCACACGTGCACAGAGCTGCCCACCGGAGGAGTCAGGTCCAGCTCCCTAGTGTAAGGCTGGCAGCTGGACAGGTACCCATCTTGTTTAGGCCCTGGAAACTCACAGTACCATAAGAAGTTTCCAAAATAGGATTAGTGATGCCTCTAACTACCCTGATGTAGAATAAGTGCATCTGATAAACAGCTTTACTTTTACTGACTCTCTGAACCAACAGGATTTGTTGTGCATAGAGCAGAAATAAATGAGGGTAAGACCATTACGTATAATGGACTCTCTGAGGGTCACCTCTGCTCATATCTAGGATCTAAACTCTCTGAACAGTTTTATTCCTCTTTCCATATGTTCTCCAAAAGCTTTAGCGTGATTCAGTCCATTTCTTCCCAAGCAATTTTCCTCCTTTATCATTTTAGGGGATCTTCTTTCAAATTTAAAACAGAAAAGCTCTTCATGACGTTACTTATCGCTTGAGTCAGATTTTTGGAGGGACGTAAACCCTCCCCCTCCTTTTGCATTCACATTCTGTGGCTCTCTGGTGGTAGAATCTGTGTGTGCAAAGATATGCTCAGAGCCCTGCAAACGCAAATGCCTTGGTGTGCAAAATTAGAGCCGGTGCTGAAGCCCCCATTTCTGACATGTGTCAGTCATGTCGCTTGCAATGTGGTCTTCAGCGAGCGAGGAGGAGGATGGTCTTGTGATGACTGCGCTGGAGGAAGGCTTGGGTCCTACCCCAGCCACTCTCACAAGACAGCGGTTACTGCGGGTGAGTCACGGCACCCTTCACACCGTGGCGGTGGTAATCGTACCTCTGCATCTGCTGCCGCACTGAGCTGGCTGCCGGCACGCAGCACTATCTCCGGGGATTAATGTTTGTCAATTCTGGAACGAGATGCACAAGGTGTTGGTACTGATCATGGGTGGTTTTCATCTGCTATTTTATCTAAGGCAGGAGGGCAATAATGCCTCCTGCATCCGGTCTAAGGAGCTTGAATTGTTTTATTGCTTGGTGTTGATGAAAGCAGAACAAATGGGATGACATGTTTTAAAATACCAGGTCTGTGAAGGATGAAACAGCAGAGCCAGCGTGCTCCGACAGTTCCATCCAGCACAGAGATGCCTCTGGGAAGGTTATGAGTGGCAAGCTGGTCATTTCTCTGGCACAACCTACTTTTGCACAGACGTAAACCAGTGTGTGTCCTAGTTTGCTATGCACTCTGAGCAGCTGCCATTAGAGTTTCCAGAGGAGCCTGTGGTTAAATAGCAAAGGATCATCCTTCTCAAACTGATCAAGGGCATCATCTCCAGGGATGTGTGGTGAGGCTGGAGGACACCTGGAAGGCAAGGAGAAACTCCCCACGGTTGAGGGGAAAAGCCGAGAGTGAGACGACAAAAGAGATCGCGTTTCTGTGTTTCCAAATTCTCAGATGTTTCTTGGATTTGCCTGGGAGCCATGAGAGGAATTAGAAAGGGCGTTTAAACCAGAAAGCAGTGCATTTCCATGCTCATCTCTTCTTCCTGGTGCAGTGTTGGAATTTTCCTATATTCTTTTATATCCTCCCCCTTCTTCCAAGACATTCAGATTGGATGTTTGAAGTTGCAGTGTTTCCTGAACATGGTGAATCCTTGTCCTGTTTTGTTTGTAGATGACCTTGATGATGTATATGTTGTGTGTCTGCCTTCATGCCTGGTTTCAAAATGCTTGTATATGGAGTTGAGGCTGGGGGGAAGGGGGAAGTCCCTACCTTTTTGTGGGGACTGACTGAAGGAGATGGCACTGGGACATCAGCTGTAAGAGAGGTCATGGCTGTCTCTGTCCTGCCAGAAGGACGGGGATCAAGCAGTGATCCAAGCAGACAATGGTATAGACCTGCTGGTTACAGGGACTGCTTCCAGCTGCTTTTATCTGGCTGTGTCAGCAGGAGCTGTGGTAGGAAATGCAATCAGAGCTCTAGAGGAGATCGTAACTGCTACAGGGTTAGTCTCTGCTCCAGGACTTGGTGCTGGTGAATGATGCAGGAGCCTTATGAAGGTGCTCATAGTACCATCAGGTGGAGAGGCCACACATATTGCTGTGCTGGCCCAGGTCTCTTCCATTTTGGGGGAGCACCTGTCATCCCCCTGTCCAGCAGACGAGATGGAGAGGAGCTTCCACAGGGAAGTGTGCAGGCTAACGCCCACCCTGCTGTGGAGGAGAGCTGAGAAGCCTTGCCAGGTAGATGGTATTAAACATGTCATCACCTTCTTGTTTCTTCTCTCACTTTCTGGCTTGTCCCAGAACTGTTTGCACCAACAAGCACTATTCTGAAACTATGTTTATGGCAAGCTTTAACACAGTATGTTCTCTTTTTGCAGGATAGAGAACTGCGTCCGGAAGAAATCGAAGGTAAAATTTGTCACTCATTCTGTGTCACCTTTCTCCCTGCCCAGTGAAAACCTACTGGCTGGCCCTTCTAAGTTGGCCCCCATGGAGTAAAATAATTTGGGGCAAATCAAGGGCAATGATTACTGGAATAATTCCTGGCAACCCCAGCAAACAGAAATAATATGGAAAACTGCAGGAGTGCTGACTATGAAGGAATTTGCATCCATTCCAGCTTCTTCGGGGTGGGAGGATAAGTAACATAATGGGATGTTAGCTGTCAGGGACTGTTGTCCACCCCAGCTCCCACAGAAGGTGTCACAGAGCATGATACACCAGTATGGCTCTAAGGAAGCTGATTTATCTGCTAACCCCTACAATGAGTGCTATATAACACAGTGCAGGGATAAAGTTGGGAAAACTTATTGCTTCCAGTTTCTTTAGAGAGTGCAGTTTAGGAATGATCAGTTCACAGCACCTGTAGTCCAAGCAAGCTTTCCTGTAAGGAATGGGTCAGCAGTGCTGCTGATAGAAGAGCTTAACATTACTCCAGTCATTGCCTCTTTGCAGGGAGATCTGCTGGGCAAATACAGAATATCTTAGGGAATCTGGCCTTGTAAAGTGCTGCTGATTCTGGGGAAGTTTCTTGGAAAAGATATTTCAAGCTGTCACTGACAATATTGTTCTTTTTTGGATCCACTCCCACAGAATTAAGAGAAGCCTTTAAGGAGTTTGATAAAGACAAGGATGGGTTTATTAACTGCAGGGACCTGGGCAACTGCATGCGAACCATGGGCTACATGCCTACAGAGATGGAGCTAATAGAGCTCTCCCAGCAGATCAACATGAACCGTGAGTAATATCCACCTAGCTGTACCTCCCTGTTGCTGCTGCACCCTGCATTGCTGTCTCAGGCTCTCTCAGTCACCTGCTGTCTCTTTTCCTTTGGCTTTTTCCACCCCTCTTTTTTTGGTTCTCATTTTTGCTCTCTACAATCTCCTGTTCATTTGTGGTCCATAGGAGTTGATGCCTCTGTTTCTTGCTTATCAGACAAAGGGGTTGTGTGGACTGTGCTTTATGGGAACAGTGTGTGGAAGGGTTGTCCTTCATATTTACGTTGTCAGGTGTAAAACTGCCCTTGATGTGGGCAGTTAGATATTGGTGTACAGGTTGTGGGTGTTGTCATGTTGAAGCTGGTGTCAGACTAAAGAAAGATCCTGGGAATATAGAGATGCTTTGGTCAGAATGGGTGATGGGTGGGCTGTTCACTCTGGTGGGTGTTCGTGGATCTGCTGTGTGCCTGGGGATGGGCTGCGAGTGAGCTGTGCTGGCAGTGTCAGATGGGGGCATCATGGAAAAATGTGACAAATGCATCCAATTCACTGTATTTGTGTTTGTGCCCCTTGTCTTCCACTATCATTTGTTGCCACCTCTTGTCTGTGGCAGTGCACGCTATTTCCCTCAGCCACGTAAGAAAAAGGATATTTAGTGCATGTTATTTCTGACACATGATGATGTAAAAAGGACAAGTTACGTGGTCGAGGGAAGGAGAACAGTTGTGACATACCCAACGAGTCATACACAAAAGCTGCTGATAAACCTGGCACACAAGTGCTAAGGAATTTGAGAGCGTTAACTACCAGCTTTCAGTTAGGGGATAATCAAGAAAAAGAACTAATGCGGTGAATAAACAGCTGGACATACATCAGCCACTGCTAATGTAGCAAGACTGTCACTGCTGCAGGGCACTGCCCAGGCCACGCAGGAACATCGTGCTGTGCCCTTGCCGTGCCCTTTGACGCAGGCGCAGCAGAGGGTTGCTATGTGATCAAGCCTCTAATACCTGGTACGTGATGCCATAAGAATGTGACAGTCCTTGGCAACCTAGGACAGAGTAGCTTGGGCTCATTCCACCTAGCCCACAATCCAGAAAATGCAAAGACAGTGTAAAACTACCTCTGTTTTTCCTTCCACTATCCTCTGTGCTTTGCTTCTTGGAGAATCAAGCCCTCTCTGAGGCACATAGAAGTGAAAAGTGAGTGCTGGGCTTAGCTAACACATGGAGTTCTTACACATGATATTTCATCTTGTCCCAAGTGGGTGGCCATGTGGATTTTGAAGATTTTGTTGAGCTGATGGGACCAAAGCTACTGGCAGAAACTGCAGACATGATTGGTGTAAAAGAGCTCCGTGACGCCTTCAGAGAGGTGAGTGCTTCCTACTGCATGCCCCCCAGAGAGGTGAGCAACAGGAGACAGGAAAGAGAGAAGACCCACTGGGGAAGAGGAGGAAAAAAGCACAGCACAGTGGAAGACAGAGAAAGAGCCAAGCCAGGCATGAAACAAGGGAGGAGCAGAGAAAGTCACTAAGATAAGGGAACCCTTGAGGCAAGGAAAAGGAAAGCTGGTGCAGATACAGCAGTTATGAGGGGTTTCTGAGGAGAAAAGGCAGACTGGATCCAAAAGGCATCTAAAGGAGGAAAAGGAAGGACACAAAAGAAATGCAGGAAAAATAGGGCACTCAGAGACAGGAGGATACAAAATCCAGCCTAGAGCAAGATCCATTTCCATTAACTTTATTTCCTCTGCTGATATTTTTAATGTTCTTGCAGTTTGACACCAATGGTGATGGGGAGATAAGCACCAGTGAGCTGCGAGAAGCCATGAAGAAGCTTCTAGGGCAGCAGGTGGGCCATCGGGATATTGAAGAGATCATCCGGGACGTGGATCTGAATGGAGATGGGCGTGTCGACTTTGAAGGTGAGCAGGGATGAACGCTCCCTGTCCATCTGCTCTGGTGTGAGTCAGAGTTTCAGCTCAGAGGCAGGAGTGGAAGGGAAGATTTGCATGCCCAGTTTCCAGGTATCTGAAGTATAAAGAAAAAAGCGATCAAGACATGTTTTTTTCCATAGTCAGCTGAGGAAAATGGAGAACATTGGCCCACACAGGAAATTCCTCAGCTGAAATGTTCAATTGTGTATCATCTCTCACTGCATCTCAGTTTTGATTTAGTCTCCATAACTCTAGCATGGTAAGATATGTCCTGTCTCAGAGATGCAGATTCTGGTGCACACATATTATGCCAACCTTCTTTATATGGGGCATTTTCCTTTCTATTAAATCTATTGCAAGAACTGTGAGGAATGCATTGCACCTTCCATTTCCTCTGGCTCACCTTGTTATCTGGGTTTATGTAGAGAATTTGCTTCTGTGCCTTTATGCCAGAAGGTGGTCACGTTCCAGGACTGCAGATATCTGATCTAGAGGTGTCATGTTATATCCTAGAGATAATTCATTTCTCCTCTCACTTTTCATGCCAGAAGGACTTGGAAAAATAAGAGTGGTTAGGCTACTGTCCTAGCCATCAGCCATGGCAGGAGCAGTATTAATAGTGCTTAGGGTTTCTGGCAAGGGAAGCAGTTGATATCAGACAGCTAAGCGGATATAAGAGCTGGAAGGTGTGAGAACATGGCAGGCTGCTTGTTTTCCTAGTGCAAATCTAGACATCCCTTTGCAGTAAGGGTGAAGCACAGGAACTACAGAATTAAAATAAAATGGACATAAATTTTTTGACTCGGTGGAATTCCTGGGTCTCCTCCATGACGGGGACTCTCAGTCCTCAGGATTACTGAAGCTTCTGAGGGCCTCAAAAATGCTAAAAAACTGGAAGTGTCTCACTAGAAAGTATCTGGTAGCTGCAGTTGTTCTAATGCACTGGCTGATTACATGACAGTAGCTCTCCTTGTTTCCCACAGCTAAATTACGTTAGACAGCTAAAATACATGAAATGCTATCCCAGTATCATTTTCTCTGTGAGTTACTGCTTTAGTTGTCAAAGGACAGCTCCATTCAATGGAAAATGAGAAGTTAAGGGGGTAATTTCCACTGCCCTCCTCTTTGCAGAGTTATTAGTTCCTCAGCAGTTGAAGTGCAGAATGAAAACACATTTGTATTTGATGCCATTTACACTCAATTTGAACAATTGTAATTGACTTCACAAGCTTCAGGATGGTGAAGAAATAGATCCAGGGTATCCTTACAGTTTACCTGTTTCTTCAGAAACAAGAAGACCATCAAAGTAAACTTTTCTCTACAAAAATGCTGGTACCTACCAAAACACTAGTGCTTTCCCACACTGGTGTCTCTGTGAGGTGGCAAGTTCACTCAGAAATTAGGCTGAGTTCCCAAGACTATGAATCAGGGTTCCCTGAAGTTACAGTGAAGGGAGACACCACTTGCCATAGTGTCTCACAAGGAGTTGCTTGTGCAAACAGCACTGTAGATTCTGGGAAGGAGTCCGAGGCAATGAATTGACCTGCTAGTGGGATCATATCACCATGTCTAAAGGAAAGATTAAAGCCCGTTTTGTGTGAGCTCTCCAGGGTCAGTGGACTCTGGTTTTCACCCTGACTGCACGCGATCTCCAGGGAATGAGAGCTGGGTTGACACAATGCATGCCTTTGGCTTCAGGGCTGTCTTTTCTTGCTGGTTGCAGAGTTTGTTCGCATGATGTCCCGCTGAAGATTATTCTCAGCTAAAGAAGAATCAGCACCTTAGAGAGGGCAGAAGAGGACCTAGGTGGAGCATCTTGCCCCGATGTTCCCACATGAAGGTTTATCGGCTGGCTGCAATTGGGACATTGCAAGATGACCTGCTGCTCCTCCCTCATGGTGGTCCCCATGCCCCTCCACCCTTTCACACTGTGAAAGACTTGCAACTTCCTACAACTGGAACCATTCCTTGGAGATGATTGCAGGAAACTGCAGAGCCAAGACTTGCCATGATGCTTTCATGGGATATTTGCAACTTTAGACTCCTCCTCCCCAGCTTTATTCTCCCACCAGCTGCTGCAAAGCAAGAGCAGGAGAAATCCTCTTGGCTTGGTGGATGAGAGCAAAGCCATTGGGACTGGTGGCAGCCTCAGGGCGTGCTCTGCACTTCTTGGTTTCCCTTTGTGAACCGTGTCTGTGTTTGCTGTCTGTGTGTGTGTGTCTATCTGTGTGGAGTTATTTATGCTTCCCCGGCACATATTCGCATCTCCTGTGGTTATGTTTACCAAGAGTAAATTCAAATACATGTCTTGTGGGGGGAAAGCGATAAATATGCACGCTGAAATTATGTGAAGCCTGGATGTCCCTATGAGAGGTCGTGGCTGGGCTGGGGAAGAAGGGCTTCGACAGATGCACACTCGGTGTCTGCACCAGGATCCGGAAGCAAGTCCTTGCTGCAGGACGGGGAGTCACTGCCTGCCACTAAGCCTGTGGCAGGGCTATGCCCTCCCTCCCGCTGTCCTCATGGTCAAGGGCCCTAGAGGTGCCTCCTGGTGAGGGCAACGTGGAGGGTCTCTACCCCTGTATCCCCCCCACTTGCAAGGGGGCAGGTGAGAATCCCTGTGGCATCACGGCAAGGAGCAATGGGAGAAAGGGCACAGAGGGGAGCTAGGTGGGAGGGGGCTAGGCAGCAATAGCCAACCCCCTCTTTTCAGACCATTTCAAACACAGCTGTGAGCGTGTGCACAGTGAGGGCTGTGCTGCAGGAACTGAGCTTGTAACACCGTTGGTGCTGGGGATTGGCTGGGAGCCTCCTTGTGTGCCAGTGCCCTGTTCTCCAGCTTGTTCACACTCCAAAATGCTGCATGTATCTGCAGTGGTGACAACAGCAGCCTCTGGGCCCTACCAGCTGTTCCTAGACACATTAGATGCTCATCTGCCTTCTCCTTTCCCCAGGATGCTACCAATCTCCGGCTCCCTTCCCCTACTCTGCCAGACCTACAGCTGTCCCCTTTCTCTATGCAGAGGCTCAAGTCACAAGTTGCTACGACTAATTTATGCTTGGCTTCAAAGAGCATCATCATTGCTGTGTGTTTCTCAGTCTGACTGAGAGCTATTTTCCTTTCAGTTGCCCCCTTACTCCATCTGGGAGATTAGGGACCAAAATCCTTCTGCTTCCTCCACCTCAAATCTTTCATTTCCCAGGTTCTCTTTCAGATTCTCAGGATCCACAAATCCACATCCCGAAGGATGCTGCTTCTGCTTTCCTGTTACTGTGCCAGCCAGCATAGCTATAGCGATGGCTGATATCCCAGTAATGGAAAAACTGTTTCCTCTTACATTTGTGTATGTGTGTGTAGTCATGTTTGTGCAGGCATGTGCACTGGGAAAGGTTTGTGTGTGCACTTAAAAGCAGAGAGGTACCTGGGAGTGCAGCAGTAGAAGAGTTTGTTTGCAAGTGGGTGTATGCAACTGTGTGTGTAGATCTATGGAGCTGGTCCAGTCTTAGAAAAGTGGGTGTGAGCCAAGAAACTGGAAAATGGGTATTTACAGATCTCCATATTTAGTGGTACAGCAGCTGGGCTGTATTGTGCTTGGGAGATGAGGGTGATAAACTGAACAGAGTCCAGAGTCCTGGAAAGTTACACGTGTACTTAGGAGAATACTGGTAAGAGAGAGACCTGTGCAGGCTTGTGTCTGCTGTAGGGAGTGTCGGTACACAAATGTGCTTCACTTACAGGGAAGCCTGTTGAGGAAGAAGGGGGGATGTGTATGCAGAGCAAGAGCGGAGCTGCACTGCTTCCCCGTATGCAGCAGAAAGGCCGTGCCTGCCTTGTGCAGTAGCCAGCGTGCACAAGCCCGATGGACAGCCAGTGGCAACCGGCACGGTGGCTGCTTCCACATGCTTGTTCCTGAGTCTGCTCCGAACAGCCACGTCCTTTATTCACAGTGGCAGATGGCAGGACATGGTCTTAATTTATTTAAAATTGTAAACCTATTTCTAGAGGCTGCATTGATTCACGGCGCAGCATCACAGTGGCTGGGGATGTTCTCTGCAAACTACTGCCAGTTTCACTTAGGGAGGTCCCTGTGCTTGTGCCATGGCAGAGCTGTGTGTGTCTTCCCAAGAAATCCAGGGGCACCGGTGCTAGGGAAAGGGTGGCTGCAGGACAACTTTGTGTCATTGCAGAGGCAGTCTTAGAGCCACAGCTGCTTCTGAGGAAGGCTGGTTCTCTGCCAAATCATCTGCAGCTCTTTTCTGCCAGGTCTCACCATGATACAGTGAACAGGTCAGACAGAGCAGGTCTCCAAAGCAATAATTTTTTTACTTCTAGCAGAAGCTCTTGCTACAAGCCTAGCTTTGCTTGCACAACAAACCCCAAATAATCCCAGGGAGTTTCACTATTTTCTTGTGCAGTCAGAGTCAGAGATTAAAGCTCCAGTCGAAATAATCTAATTCCAGAGATAATCCTTTTGCTCTCATCTCAATTTGGCTCCAGGGAGGCTTCCAAATAGCTCCACATGGCAGGGCAGAGCTGGTACCCTCTGGCACCTGAGCCCCATAGCCCATATGGTTTGGGAGCTGGCCCAGGCAGTGGGGCTGGCTCATGTTGGCTTCTTAGATGTCTCGTTAGCCATGAGGCCTGCTTCTGACCCACACATCTCCATTGCTCTTTTTGGAAATCCTGAATCCCGATCCTTTTTTCCTGCAGGAAAGGGCTAATACCCGAAACATGTGCCCTACACCATTTGTGAGTGATCAGGGCTGTAGACCAGGCAGGACCGATTCAAGACAGAGAGTCATTCTGGCACAGCTGCCAGGGGATGGGGAGAGATCAAGGGATTGAGAAGACAACCCTGAGCCTTTCACTTGTAGGTTACTGGTGTAAATCCAGCCTGCATCAAGGGCCGGATGGCTCAGTGGATTAGTAACAGGATACAGAGCCTTTCACATCTGGGGCACAAGCTGGCATCAAGTTGTTGATGACCGCAAGTAATGATTCAGGGGCAGCAGTGTAGGACATCGCGGATGCAGGCCATCGTGGCATGGCTGTGGCCAGACCATGGCGAGTGCTCTTCCTGTGCCCGAATGAGCACAGCCACTATCCCTTCTCACTCGCTGCTGCTCAGTGAATCCCTCTTGATTTGTGATGGGCTGCTGATTCTTGGGAAATAATCACCCAGGCTTGTTATGAGAAGATGCTCTGACTGGGGAGGTAGAGGAGGTATTGCCATGCCCTCTAAAAAGGCTGAGTTCTCAGACAGAAGGGAGAGAGGGGTTTTCCCCTCTGTTCAAGGAGGTGAACTTTTCCTTTTCAAAGAAATTATTCTCTTTTCAAGGAAGAGTTGCTGATATTTCGCTGTGAGATGTACAAGAGCCCTCAGCAGGAGCCCCAGGCTTGTCGCAGCCACGAAAGCCCCTGGTGACACTCTCAAGGCAGGAGGTGAGCTGGGTTAGCTCCCAGCTGCCCTTGTCTGGTGCCAAAGAGGCGCCTTCAGCTGAGGGACCTGTCTTGGTCACGCCAACATGCTAGCTAGTAAATCCCTTCATGTCTGAATTCCTGCTCATGGGCACATTTCGTCTGGGCTGAGCAGTTTGATGCTGGGTTTGTAATGAAGCCCCAGTCACCGGCTGCAGAGCCTCTGTGCCCACCGAGGCAGCGATGGTCCTGCTGTGGGCCTCGTGCTCCTTCCCAGCTCACCGAGAGGCACAGCAGGGTTTCAGCCAGGCTTTGCCCAGCCAACACTTGGGCCCCGCTGCCATTCTGTGTGTGTGTGAGACCTGCAAAAGCCCTGCTGACCCAGGAGCCAAGGGGTCCAGTTGCCTCAGCCCACCTGGGCCGCGCAACAGGCTGTGTGTGGCCCTCAGCAGGACCTTTGCTGCCTCAGTGGGTCTCAGGAGTGGAAATACAAAGATTTGCACCCATGGACATTGCTGTCTGTAACCTCAGCCCTGGCCATCTCCTCGGTCTGCTCATGATTCACACCATCCCTCTTCTCACTTCACTTTCACAGCTCATAGCAGTAACCCAGTGACACACAAAGCGTTTACTTTGCGCTCCTGTCCCAAGCACATCACAGTTGAAACTGAGAAATCTTGACTAGGCAGGATCTGTAATCAGTACAAATGAGCTCTAAACGAGTCCTCCCTCGGCCTCGCCAACTGGACAGCATTGTTCTGGCCATGACTGCTTGCTCTCCTTTGCTAACTACACTTGGAGGACACCCAACAGGTCACAAACACAGCAGGGATATGGGAGATTAGTCTGGATTTGATGAGATGCTGCCAGAGCTGGGGTCTGTAACACTGCAATGATTTGCCAGGAACCAGCATGAGGTGGCTTAATCTGGAGAGGTGCTAAGTGTGTGTTTTAGTACTTTTCTGGAGGTGGCTTCCTAAGCCACCTTGCAGTTGCAGGAATGCTTTCACAGCAGCTGTGCCACATCTGCCCTGGCCGTCATACCACAAGCCCAAGAGCCAATGTGGCAGCAGCAAGGACGCACTCTGGGGCCTACTCAGGCTTGGGCAGAGCAGGTTCGGGAGCAGGGGGTGGGTGGTTGTTCTCCCCTCACCAAACTGACTTCAGTTCTCCAAGGCTGTGTCCTGCTAAGAGGCCTCCAGGATACATTACGAAAGCAACAAGCCCACTTAATTCACAGTCTGCAAACGTTATTTGCTCCCCCTCACCGTGCCGTGTGTTTCATCCAATCTCCAGCTCACTCCAGCCCTCCCAAGACCTCACCAAAACCTTCAGAAAAAAACCCAGGGTCTCGGCTCTCCTGTAAAATGCAACGCAGGGAAAAATACATCGGCGGTGTAATGGGGAGCTCCCCCCTTCTCCTCTATTGGCTGTTTTACTTTTGAAGCGATTATTGTGGTCCAAGGTGGTCGCACGCCACCGCGCTGTCTCATTCC
>NW_010196095.1:0-304 GCF_000695765.1 Mesitornis unicolor
ATTAATATAATAGTTATATATTATATTTTATATTAAGCTACTGAAATATTGTTCTCACAATGTGTTGGGGGCATTCTTTCATTTATTCAAGGCAATACAAGCATGATGGTCTTTCAGTGAAGGTCTGAATGCAGACCTCATACTTCTGCTGTGTTCTGAAGACCTGTGTCAGTACTGAGTTCATTTGGTTTGTTTCCATGATGCAAATAAGTCCCATTTAAAATCTGTGATTTCATTAGAGTTGGTTTTGCATTCTGTATTAATAGTACAAGTTTTCATAGTGTGTATTTAGGACTGGTAGGGT
>NW_010196095.1:335-22298 GCF_000695765.1 Mesitornis unicolor
GAATAGGTGTATGTTCATCTTCTTAATTCTCTGCATCAGTGAGACCTGTTGTGTGAGCTTGCTTTACTTGTCCCTCCTTCCTAAAATTTGCATGTGGCTTCAGGAGTCTTTAGTTTAGCAGCAGATAGGTTTTGTGAAGAGCCTGAACATTTCCAAGGAGAAATTGCTGATCTAATTTGATCTGAGAGTGTAAGGGAAGACTGAAGGTAGAGAGTAGGAGCAGAGAATAGGCAAATGGGAAGTAGTGTTAAAAAATAAGAATAATTCATAAGCAAATTACCCGTTTTAGCAAACACTGCCTCCTTTTTATTCCATGTTTTGAAATTATAAGAAAATAACTAAATTGGGTAATTGTAGCTACAAGATGGTTTTTTATTGGTTCTGTGTCTTGTTTCTAAAGCTGTGTCTGAGACTAAAAGATCACTTGGATGGGTCAGCACCCTGAACTGGGCAACAGGGCCCTTTGCTGCTATGATATTTTTATTTTCTCCAGGCAGCAAGGTACTGTTATCACATGTGCATTTTGGCTCAAACTTTGCTTTATCAGCCCACTTCCCTAAGGTTTTGCCTTCAAAGATAAGGTAAAGAGCAGCATCAGCTCCAGACCCTTTGAGAGATGGAAGTGCTGTGAGTCTCTACTGTTTCCTGCTTGGCTGCGGATGAAACAGCCAGGGAACCGCTACTACACAAGCAAACGAGATGCAGAGATGGGTTTTTCATGTGGCTGGAGCTGATCCCAGCCCGTATGGCAAAAGCTGAGGGAGGAGGAGGAGGAGGAGGAGGAAGAGCAGTTGGTTGTGGCCTCTAGATACTACCAGTGAGATGCAAATGCCGGACTGCAAATTTGTGCCAGAGCAGATAATCATGTGAGAGAGCTGAAAGAAGAAAACAGGCAGCTTGGATCTCTGCAATATTTTTAGATGTGAGTAGCTAAATACTGAAGTAAGCCTTCTGTTCTCTCGCTTTCTTGATATTGGGAGAATTTCCTTGTGTTTAGCGAGTTAAATGTTAATCATCCTCTGAGCTGGAGGAAAAGGGAGCATTTGATTCCAATTCCTGTGGTAGTGTTGTGTGAAAGCCTGTTATTCTTACGAATTTCTGGTTAACAGGTTAGGACTTAATAGCATAAAAGTCAGCTGAGGCTTGCCAGATCCCTGAAATAATTTTCACTGAAGTAATTTTGCGCACATAGTAGCGTTTTCTAGGGTGTTATAAGTGCTGTGCACTTCCCAGATGCCAGGACATCTCCCACCGCAGCACTCGTGTTGAGGACCAAAACTGCAGTGCTGTTATGCGCTCCTCAGCCTTGATCTTTTGCTTTTTCCAGAAGTGTGGTGTTTCGGTCAGTAGAGCCAATACCATTTTGTCTATCGCATAGCTGCAGCTTTACATATTCCAGTGTCAATTCTGGCAGAGGTTTGGAGGTTAACAACCAGTTAGAAACCACTCGAAAACTTACATTTCTCCCAGTGCTTAACAAACCTTCCTGCAAAGAAGTTTTTCCTCATGTCTAATATAGGTTACTCTAATGTAGCTGCCTTCTGCTTACCTTTCCACAGCAGCTTCTTCTGTGTGTTTGAATACTGAGACTGTTTCCTCCGTTTTCTCTCATTATCCCAATTATTTCAGACTTTCCTCGGCAGTCATGACATCTAGACCTCTAACGAGTCCTTTTCTGTTGCAGAGTTTCTCCAGTTTTTCCCTATTTCTCAAACTGTGGTGTTCCAAATTAGACACAGCACTCCAATTGTAGCCTTAACCGTTACAGTGCATACTGAAGTAATACCTGTATCTCAGCAGCTGAGCACACTTAATGCATATTGATATTTACATAAATCAACAGTAAACCTGTCTCTTTTCTGCACGAGGACGTAACCGCTCCTCATTTTGCTCTTTGAGCAGCTCATTATTCCTGTGCATGTCTTCCTGAAACTATTCTCCAAATCGTTTCATTTAAGATCCTTTTAAAATTCCTGTTCTGATATAGTCTCTGTTATACTTGAGCTATTAGTAGCATAATACCATCTGTAATTTTAATAAGCGTGTGCTGATTGAATTCAATCATTTAGGTTGTTAATACGAGTATAGTTCCGGCGCAGAGCTATGGGAGCTTCATCTTGACGCATCTTGTGTGACTGTTAACCATTGTAATTGCTCTTTAACCAGCTCTTCAAGCTATTTTATTGTCCTCATAGTGCTTTTGTTCCTGTCTGTTCATTAAGAAACATGGAGGTGCTGTGAAATCCTTGAAGGCAAGAGAGATCTGTGGGTTTTGGTCTTGCTTTGCTTGTTAAAACCACATGGATTGGGAAGAGACCCTATCCTTGGTGGACAAATGTATTTCTAGCAACTATCTAACGGCACAGTTAGTTACAAGTCAAACCATGGAGGTATAGATTGTCATAGGGAACAGATTTCACTGATTGTGTCTGTTTTTAAAATAATAATTTGAGGGATGAGAACATGGTGACTTCTTTGCTGGTGCTCATGAGATTGTCCCCTAGCACAAGGAGCATTGTAAAATAAATTGGAGAGATGCGATTGTAATATCAACGGTAAATGCTGGTACTGGCTGATCAAAATTGAGCCAAGCTATCAGCACCAATTAAGACATCGGTGGAGAGGAGCAGGCACGGGGAGCACCAGCATAGCTACTTTTTGGTGTGAGAAGGACCAGAGAAGTACAGAGGTGAGATGGGAAGAGCAACAGGTCATGGAAACTTCCTGTGGCTGTGCTTTGAGGGGAGTTAAAGTGGAGGAAATGAACTGTGTGGGATGACTGTGCACATGAAAAGGTACCGCACTTGCACTTAGTTTGTTTGCTTTCTAACGCATTTTGGTTTTGAAATGGGATCATTAGGATAACCAAGTTGTGCCAATACCAGTTAGTTTCATGGATGCACCGTGAGGGAGGATATTCTTTGTCAAGCTCAAAGAGTGGGTCTTAGTAATAAGCAGGATTTGACATGACGGCCAGGGATAGTGTCTTATAGTCATCAGTACGAAAATGAGAATTGCCAAAGATGAGTAGTGAGAGGAAAAGATCTAGTGCAGGAGTTTGAAAGCAGTGCCAGGAATGAGCATTTAGCAGTAACAACCAGGAAGAAAGAAGAGGGACCAGCCAAAGGCTGGGTGGGAGCGGTACATTACAGCCGGGTTATGGAAAGCATAGTGCAAATTGAGCATTAAATCCACCGATGTTCTTTGCTTTTGTAGGAATGCAGCAAGCAATTTTAAGCAGGCAAATGCCAGCAGATAACCTGGAGCCTATGTTTGTTCCACGAATGTCCTACACTGGATTTGCTGTGGAGGGCTGCACGCTTGAAGATTCAGACGTCTCCGATCCTCCTCCTCCGTACTCCGATTTCAACGCGAGCAGTCAAGAAAGTACTGTGGGGCACAGCCTCCTAGAAAGCAATGTTTTCATGCCTCGACCTCAAGCAGTAGGTTCTTCCAGTTACGTTTCCACAAACGCAGGATTGAAATATTCTGGTAATGGAGCATCCATGCCATCTTCCCAAAGAGCAGTTGGTGACAATGTTGAGGAATCAGAAGACAGTGATTATGAAAATTTGCTCGAACCTACGGAGTCATCCGACAGTGAATACTCACAGACGAGGGATTCCCGACCTTCAGCACATCCCGATGGCGATTCCAGGAACACTCAAACCTCTCAGATTTGATAGGGGCCGAAGAAAATCCACGACACTGTTTTTTCACAGTTGTTACAGAAAGATTTTGGGGATTTAACCTGGAGGAAATGAACTACACAGGATTACTGTGCACCCAAAACGTAGAAGACTTGCACTAGATGGTTTATTCACCTTGTGATACATTTTGCAAGTTTTATAATGGAATCATTAGGATAATCAAGTTGTACTAATACCGATGAGGTTCATGGATGTACTGGTAAACTTAGGCAAAATGAAATTTATAGAGATCTTGTAGCTTTTGTTGCCGTATTTTCTTTAAGACAATAAATTGGGATGTAGTAACTAAGCACAGTTAGTCTACAAGTAATGTTCTCAAATCAAAACTTACCTCTTGCACTATCATGCCTTGAATTTTAATTTTTGAAAGGGAATAAATATATCAGCCGCCTTCAAAATAGCTTTCTATGGTAAGCCAAATTGGCCTTTGCAAGCAAAGAAATTTTGATAATTCAGAGAAGCCTGATTGGAACAGATGTGGTCGACCTTCTTTATGGGCATGTTCTTTTAACAGAGAAGGGGTTCGTTTCAACTTTTTGTACTAGCAGAATGTGTGTATCACTTAAAATGATGGTTGCCTTTTTTTCTGTAAAGGGTAGGGGGGTGGGATGGCTGGTAAATCATCCGAATGAATGTCAGAAATAGAATTATTCCGGTTTCGCTGGGTTTACAATGACTTTATGCCACACTAGCCTCATTTATTGTCTCATTTGTTATTTTAGCATAAATACGAAGTGCACATACAAGAGCCAAGGACTGACAGGAGTAGTAAATTCCATCATGATTGGACTTTGGAGGCTGCAAATTACAAACATCAGAGACTGCTTCGTGCGTTTCATTTGCATCTGAATATTGGATTTACACTTCTAGATGAGTTATTTCATGTAATAAGTAGGGGATAAGGTAGGAGAAGATTGTACGGAGAGTCCCCTGGGTTTATTACCTCTTTTCCGCTGGATGAAATGTGTAAATGTTTATTTTAATTTGAATTACAGCTCTTGTCAGAAAATTGCCATTTGGGATAAATGAAGTGTGGTATATTTAGAGAATTTCATGTTTGGATGCACTTATTTTTATTTAAATACTGCTTGTATGCTAACGTTGCCCAAAATATGTGAAATTGTGCCACTGAGAAGTTTGTATTATTGGACTTGATCCCTGGTCTGTAAATGAGCAAATACACATTTGAAGATGAAGTTCTCTTAAGCATTTATCACTTTGAGGTGTCAATGACCACTCCTTTGGTTTACACCCAGAAGAACAGAGCAGTCACTTAAGTTTAAATATATCAGATTTACAAAGGACTAAAATTTCAGTACGTGTTGTATATGTAGGCAGAAGTCTGTTCATTCACCTCTCCTTACCTGCACTAAATGAAGCAAAACGACTTTGGAAAAAAATGAGTTGTTAAAGTCACCACTCTTCTAGCGAGCGTTTCCACCTCTCAACATGTCGTGGTCTGTTCTAACTATTTTACATTACTCTCCTTAGCCTTAACTCGATGCATTTTCATCTTGGAGTGTTGCAATCCATTTAACAGGACGGGCTCTGGTGTTACTGCAGGCACCTGTGGTCCAGGTGTGGGGGTGTTGGAAGCAGAATTAACAAGATGGCAACTATCCGGGTTTATCTTTATTTTTATTCCGCACAAAAACCTGCAAAATGTACATCTCTGACAAAGCAGTTAAATGTGACAATAAAATCTTATTTAATCCTGTTATTTATATCTTCGTATTTGTCAGGTTCCCTGTCGGTGAAATAACTCGCCAGAATACAGCAATGCTGCTCAAATGGATGATTTGTTAAAGGTAGGCTGGTGGTTGGACCAGGAGGGGGGTTGGGAGGAAGGGGAGAGCATAGCGCTATATGTGTGTGTGTGTGTGTGTATACTATACATACGTATGTACACACTATACATATATATGTGCACACACTATATGTATACATACACATTATATACATACACACACTATATATACACACTATACACACTTGCACTATATACACACATACACACATACACTCACTAGATACACACGTGCTATACACACACATATACGCATATACACAAATATACAGATATACACACACGCTACACACACACTCACTCACTAGATACCACTAGACACACACACACTCTCTCTCACTAGACACACACACACTCTCTCTCACTAGACACACACACACTCTCTCTCACTAGACACACACACACTCTCTCTCACTAGACACACACACACTCTCTCTCACTAGACACACACACACTCTCTCTCACTAGACACACACACACTCTCTCTCACTAGACACACACACACTCTCTCTCACTAGACACACACACACTCTCTCTCACTAGACACACACACACTCTCTCTCACTAGACACACACACACACACACACTCTCTCACTAGACACACACACACTCTCTCTCACTAGACACACACACACACACACACTCTCTCACTAGACACACACACACTCTCTCTCACTAGACACACACACACACACACACTCTCTCACTAGACACACACACGCACGCTATGTGTATATGACATACCTTATGATTACATTGATACAAAGATCCTTGAGGTCTGGAGCCTTTTAATAACAAAAAAAGTCTTAATTTCTATTTGGTTTTACATGTGGCACGTCGATGATTGGAGTGAAGCAAGGATGTAGTCGTGCCCTTTAGCCAGCGTGTAGCAGCAGGTATTTTCATTTACTGTAACAGCTTCCGCATAAGAACAAAGGGTGTGGGTTTATTTATTTTAAAAAAATAGATAATGTTCTAGTAAAAATAAATGGGAATGGACTTTGCACTTTTCATTACAGCTTTGTTACAAATAAGGCTGTTGGGTTGTGATCTGTCTGACAGCAAATAAGGTCCAGCTTTAATCATAAAGAAAAGCAGAGCCTCGTGCCCATGAAGTACCAGGTTTCCACATCCAACTCATGACGTTTATTTTGGTGATTCTCAGGAGCACAAAACCCAGCAGCAAGACCTGTAGCAAAGTCCACTCACTCACAGGTAGGCAGCATTGAAGAAAAGCTACTAAAAACCTTTGCCTTCAATTAAAAATCATGAAGCTTTACTGATGCAATGAAATATTTTCTGGTTTTTGTGAGAAACCTAGAATTTTTCCTTTATTTCCAAATTTACTTAGATTTTTTTAATTTATAGCCAGCAGAACAGGAACACAACATATGGAAAGTCTCAATACATTACAACTGTCACAAATGCTTACAAAAGGAAGCATCACCAAATATTTCTGGAATTAGCTAGGATTGACACTACGGGAGTCTCCAAATCCTCTGTTTGCTTACAGGATTGTGTGCATTGGCAGGTAGAAGTGTGAGCATCTTTAATTTTGGTGTATTCGTGACCAGGAGGCAGGTTTTGAGTTCTTGTCTAGCATCTCCTGACTACTCTGGGACATTTTGCTGGCTCCGACCTGTCCCGAGTTAAAATTTAAAGCTGTTACTGCTTCACGTAGCAGCAAAATAAGAGAAACAAGTTTCCTGTGAAGTGGAAAGATGCTTCAGACCACACTTAAGGTAACAAGGATCAGATCATATATTCTGCTGTTTGATTTCTATTATTTAGGCTTAATACCTTTTGATTAGAGCAGAAGAGAGCATTTAAAGAAATCAATGTTACTTCAGATCAAATTGACAGCAGCATCTTCTGCCATATCCACTGCCCCTCCTTATTATTACCAGAGGAGAGAAATCCTCCAGGCATAGAGGATATATAGACTAGGAATTTTTATTATCAGCAAATGGATGCATCGCTGGAAAGCACCATTTCCATGGTTTTGTGGGTCATTTTATGTGTTTGGGCAGTGCTTGTCCATCTCTCTGACTTGTTGGGCTGTTACTTTGCTTTTTTTGGCTTTGCAGACACCTGCATGGTTTATTTTGAGCCTTTTGGTGACAGACTTGCTTTCCTTGGTTCTTCAGTCCATAGATCAGCTTGAAAGGTGGTGATTTCTCTGGAGAAACATCCCCTGGCTTTCCCATGGCGTATAAAATCATGGTGGTTTCTTGTACACGTTTCTCTGTAATATGCACTCAGTTATGTGTGTTTGCATGTACGTACGCCTTCATACTGCTCACTCTCACAGCTTACAGATGTAGGAAGAAAACAGAAGCTTAATTACAAGGTTTTGTTAGTAAATTGCTAAATACTTGGACACCCATCCCAGCCTGCGATTAGAAACGGCAGTGACCCCAACACTCCACTGCTCAAATTTGCATCTGTCACCTTCGTAGGACTCCTGCAAAGCTCTCACCTGCTTCACGTTTCACACGGTGTAGAAATGTTTCTTCAATTTGGTGACTCCTGCGTTTTCCTGCTCTTCACCCTTGCTTACCTGTAAATAACCTTGTATAGCAGCATCTTGACTGACGCTGCTCATAGGAGAAAAAAAGCAGAGATCCCCTTGCTGTGGACAAAAATGCGTGGTTCCTCACTGGGAAGGGCTTGTGTTATTCCCACTGGTGGAAGCGGGGAGGGCTGTCTCTTGTACTTACTGCCTTCAAACC
Source organism: Mesitornis unicolor (assembly GCF_000695765.1). Taxonomy (NCBI): domain Eukaryota; kingdom Metazoa; phylum Chordata; class Aves; order Mesitornithiformes; family Mesitornithidae; genus Mesitornis; species Mesitornis unicolor. Next base: position 8,586 of record NW_010196095.1, read on the forward strand.
AAATTTGGGGAGCGTTGATCACTGTTCCTGAGGGACAGAGGGGCTAGAACAGGTAAAAATGGTGTTATTTTGACAGATTAGGAAACCAGGCTGCAATGCTTGGCTTTGACTGAGTTGAGCAATCGCTTTGTGTCCTGCCCAACCATGCTTTTCCATGGACTCTAAATGAAAACCTTTATTTCCTACCTAGATCTAGCACTAAAGGATGGTCCTTGCACCTTCATCGCAATGTAATCATCACGCTTCAGGCATTTCATGGCAGAGAGGTGTACAATTGCCTTGCTACATATGCAAGCTGTTTCACTGCATTCCTTGTACAGTTGGTTTCAGATTAAATCACTGTCTGGGCTTTTTTTTTTGAAGCTAAGCTTCTACACTTTCCCACAAATCTGATGGTAATTTTACCTTAATGACATCCAAAGCCTCTGAGCCCTTCTGAACGCAGATTGCATTGACTGGCAGCATGAACCAATCCCCTCGGAGAGCAAAGCGCCCAGGAGGCAGATGAATTTGTGCAGTCGCAGGGGTAAACCCACATCCCGGTTTGAGGGAATAAATCCTGCACTCCGCAGGCTGGCAAGGATGAGGTTTGGGATATCTCCCTTTGCAAGAGCTCCATCTGCTCCAGCCTGGGTCAAGTGTGCATTGGGAGCTCAATCTCCTCCTTGCTTTGACAAACTTTCAGGTTCAGCTTCCCAGGGCGAGTCCTGCAAGTGGAGATGGATGTTAAAACGGGTCAGCTGAACCGATGAGAGTTGGTCCTATGGAAAAGGATGCTGTACCCTCAAACACATCAGCATCTCTTGGCACCTACTGCCAGATCCAGGTGGGTTGGGATTAAATCCTGCAGTAGGCCTTGTGCCAGTGGAAATCACGCAAAGTAGGGTTTTTCTCTTCCTGATCTTTATCTTGCAGCTCTTTGCCTTTCCCTTCAGTATTTTCCAGCAAAAAAGAAAATCCCTTATTGCCTTTTCTATGCTTTTTGGGGAAAGGATGCCCACCGAGCTCTGCAGGAGGAGCTCAAGGCCATGAGGCTGGGAAAGTCCATGGGGTTTTGTGTTAATTATATCTGGTGTGCTGGGCTCTCTGTATTCACGGGATGGCAAACAGCACACTTGGTCGTTTCCTCGTATGACTTAAATATTTATTTTCTCTGGCTTTCTTGGCGAAGGTGTTAGGAAGGAAAAATCTGGAAAACCTCAAGAGACAAGTCAGTAATAGAATAAACACACAGGTGTTTTGAAATTCTTTCATTATAAGCAATTTTGGGGATTTTTATAAAACTTTTACCAGAGTTATTTTCCCCCCTCAGCATTTTTCTTTGGGCAAATGTTCTTTTTTTCCACAGGAAGGAAAATAGAACTGCAAAGGGTTTTCCCTTTAGAGACCTATTTCCACTGCAGGGATTGTACCAACCATTTATTTTTCGGTGCCAGTTTGTGATTTCTAACACATTTCTCAAGAGCGAGAGGCTGCTTTAGCTGCCGTCTCGAAGCTGCGAGCAAAGATCACTGGTGGTGTGTAGTACAAATACAGAATAGCTAATTTTAGCCATAAATGGAGCCTTCTGAAATAACACATTCAAGACTCATGGAAAAAAGTTCATTGAACAGAATTATATCACTCCAATGCTGTGGCTGTAATTTCCTTGTCTGAGCAGCAGGAGTTCCTGCTTAAAAGGCAGCACCGAAGGCTCTGCTGCTACTTTGAATTCAGTAAACCTGTGGAGAGTTGGGATTTACTCCTCCAACGTGTGGTCACGGTGAGGTTGTCTGGATACCTCGTGCTCCGTTAACGTGAAGCACAAACACTTGCTTAGAGAAAATACGCATTTATCTCTGAAGCAATTGCTTCATAAATCAGATCTGAATAACGCTGATAAATGGTGATAGTTATGGCTGGGGCTGGGCTTTTTAGGACTTATTTTGTTGAAATCCATACAAATGGCTGGTGAAAGCATTGGAACTGGTGCTGTTGATGTTGGACTTAGCCCTGGGCAACCATGGTACTTCTCCTGGTTCTAGGCAAGCCAACACCAGCGTGACTCTTCCCAAACTCCAATCTACGACCAGGGAAGGCAAAAACAGCATCCTCCACTCATGACACCTCAAGCAATGACAACAGGTATCTACCCAAGCGCAGCTTTGCCTTGGTGCTGGCCGTTAATTTTGGAGCAGGTATCTCTTGTGGATTTGACTTCTAAAAGCACCATTTTCTCATCTACCGTGGTGTTTTGGCAGGTTAATTATTAATGTTGTGTGTGGCATGGAGTCTCAAAGTGTCACTCTGTGAGCGACCACCATTGCTGTGAACCTGGACATGTGGTCCTTGGATGCCATACAGCCTCGCAACTGAAAGGCAAGATTCCTGCATGGCATATAAAGTTATTCAACCTTAATGATCGAGTTGACTGTCTTTGGACAGAAAGCTTCCAGCCCAAAGGGATTTCCCTAAGCATGCAGTGGATTAAGGAAGCAGTGGATAATTTTGAGACCTTTCCTCACCTACCAGGGAGATCTCTCTAGAGCAGGCTGGAAGTCTAGATTAGGAAATAGTAATTTTTTTTTAATATATGTTTTTTCCTCACTGTCTGTTTGAAGAGGCTGTCGAAGGAAGAAGGTGAGACTATGCTGGCGTAGAGGAAAAATGATTCTGGCTGGCTTAGAGCACCAGTTGGACCCCGATAGTTCCCAGGTGTTGTGAAGATGGAGAGGGGATAAATTGTATAGAAAAATCACAGAATTGTTATGGTTGGAAAAGACCTTTTAAGATCAAGTCTCTAAGGTCAAGATCTTTAATCTCAAGAAGGATGTTGAGATTCTGGAGCATGTTCAGAGAAGAGCCACAAGGATGGGGAGGGCTCTGGAGAACAAGCCTGATGAGGAGCGGCTGAGGGAACTGGGCTTGTTCAGCCTGGAGAAGAGAAGGCTGAGGGGAGACCTCATCACCACCTACAACTGCCTCAAGGGAGCTTGTAGAGAGGTGGGTGCTGGTCTCTTCTCCCAGGGGATGGGGGATAGAACAAGGGGAAACGGCACCAAGCTGTGCCAAGGGAGGTTCAGGTCAGAGATAAGGAGGAAGTTCTTTCCTGAGAGGGTCGTCAGAGGCTGGAACAGGCTGCCCAGGGAGGTGGTGGAGTCACCATCCCTGGATGTATTTAAAGAGTGGGTAGATGAGGTACTTAAGGATATGGTTTAGGGGGTAGACAGGAGCGGTTGGACGTGATGATCTCAGAGGGCTTTTCCAACCGAGCGATTCTGTGATTCTGTGAAGTCCAACTGTTATCTAACTCTGCAATGCCCACTTCTAAACCATGTCCCTGAGCACCATATCTAGACAGCTTTTAAATACATCCAAGGATGGTGATTCCACCACTGCCCTGGGCAGCCTGTGCCAGTCATTGATAACCCTTTCAGTGTAGGAGATTTTCCATCTAGGAATCACATGGGAGACCTCAAAGGAGAGGGGGCATAAGATGGGAACCTATCAGTACTTGTTGAACATCCAGAAAGGGAAGCATGAGCAGGACTATGACCCCCACAACCGTGACCAGTAGCAGACTGACATGATAAGCTTTTATTCTGGACCAGATCCCAGTGGCAATCAAGCCTCTGACCCCTTGATTTCTCTGAGCCTTTGCAGGTCTGGACCATCCATTTGCTGGCTGTCACACCGACAAAATAATTCAAGGCTTTGGTGTGCAGAAAGACGAATGCGTTGCTGACTTTGAGTACATCCAGCCAGCTGTCACTTGCTAATAATAACTCTTCACATAGTGATGTTAAATTTCAAGTGTTCAGGCTGTATTGAAGAAGGGAAAGCTGAACTTTCCATGAGTACCGGTTTGTATCAGCCGTGGAGCTGAAGGTGATGATTCCCAAGCCGTTAATTTGATGCTGGGTGAGTCCTCCCACGGCCTCTTACAGAATCACAGAATATCAGGAGTTGGAAGGGACCTGGAAAGCTCATCCAGTCCAACCCCTGCCAGAGCAGGATCACCAGACCAGGTCACACAGGAACGTGTCCAGGGCTTTGAATGTCTCCAGAGAAGGAGAATCTCCTTACAGTTGGTCTCTCACACTGTATTTCCTAACACGCTGGAGCATCGTTTCCAATACTGCCCTTCCACATAAGGGTCTCAAACACCCTACAAGCAATTAGAGAAAGTTTTGACATTCACCTGTCATAGGGAAGCCACGTTATTGCCATGGTGTGGGAGATGATGGCTATCCATTACCAACCCCTGTGCGGCAGGATGGTGATGAACCTGCCCATGCCTCTCAACCAAACCACCTGCATCTCTCCTTTAGGTAAGAACTATAACAGTTGCCTGAGTTTAAGAAATTTTCCCTGGGTTTCTTTATAACACTGGACTCCTTCTTCAACTCACTTCAGCGATGAAGACCTCTGGCTCTTTTAAGCCTAGACCTTCCTTCAAGCTTCAAGGCACCATGCAACAAATCCCTGATCTGAAAATGAGGAGATAACCTGACCCAGAGGGACTGGGGGACCGAGCTCCTGTGGGGCAACCACCTCCTGGACCTGCCTGGCCTTTGCACTAACTCATCCCATTGGAGAAGCACCAGTGGAACAGAGAGGGATGTGCTGATTATCCTTATCAATGCCTAATCCATGTGCTTTGGTGGGATTAAGGCTGTTATTTTAGTAGCAGGTTTGTCACCAACTCCTGGTCAATCCCTTGGCTGCTCGGTGGAGGTGGCTGAGGAGGGGGGTGGGAGTGGGGGTGGCTCTGGCTCTGTCACTTATATGTAGTTGCTAATTGTCTAAATCCAGATGAGTTGTTGGCTTTGGTACGTTTAAGGGATCTTAACCCAGTGAGACCAAGCACTGTGCCTTCCCCTAGGAAATAAAAATGAGCATATTATGATGGATGTGTGAATAGCATTGCTATTCCCATTTTTAATGGCTCTCCCACAGGTTGCTAGCAGGGAAATGTTTGCTTGCATCCTGTCGAGTTGATTATTTTGGAGTAAAATCCTTAAATCAAGCTTTCCTAGCCAAATTCAAACTATACCTGTTGAGTTTACCTCCAAAAATCTACCCATGCCTTGATGCTGGAAGAGCTGGTAAGTCTGCGAGAACAATTGAGTGGGCTCTGTGCTGTGACACAGGAAAAAGGCATAGATGCTTTAGCAGTGATTCAATGAGCACTGCCGTGAAAAATCACTCTGTAATTTTGGTAGTTCATACCGAGCTACTTACCCGTGCAGTGGAGGAGCCAGGGAACTTCTCAGTTCATTGGTCAAAGTGCTTGCAATTCAAAGCAGGTGAAGCACTAAAAAAACATTGAGCAGCGAGAGGTCACTTCTACGGCATTGGGTACAATCGATGGGGACAGGGGATGGGACTTATCTCGGTTATTACTTCTGTGCTGACATTCCCGAGGAAGGCGATTGATTTGGGAAGGTTTAAAAAACGGCCTTGGCCTTCGGTGTTGTGAGCAGGGTCACTTGGAAAACACCCGGTGCTGAATTAACCCCCAGGCTTTCAACGGGCTCGCCCCCTTCGCATCAATGATTTCCATTCAGCCGGAGCTTTTCATGCCAGACCCGACTGTGCAGCGAGTCCCTTTGTAACGCTGGAGTAACCACGGAGGAGGTGCAGGAGGATTGCTTTGATCTTCAGCTGAGACTGACACAGGTTACAGGCTGTATCAGCAGAAATCCACGTTGGTAATACCCAGCAGTGCATGGAAAGCCAAGTGATCCCCTTCATCTGCTTGTCCTAGAAACGCCACCGTAGAGTGTTTCATCCTTTGCTCTTGGGAATCACATCTGAGAAGTCCCTCCTCAGCACGAGGAACGGGTCAGTATCGAGTCCTTTGTAACTGGGGTTTCACAGCACAGGGCTTTACTTGGCTCAGATATTATTGTCTCTGTTTTATTGCTCACATCTTTGTCATTAGGTACAATTGTTTTGATTTAATTTTTCCGTTTCGTGGTTGGGTTTGATTTGAGGGTGCTATGAAGTTAGAGGGAGGGGATGCTGAACGCATCTCTGGGACAATCACTGTTCCTCCCTCCACCTCTGTTCTGCTCCATGTGTGTGAGAGTGTCCTCTCACTCCTGTTTGGTTTGACCGGTCCTTGCTTTAACGAGCCTAAAACCTGTCTTTTTAGGACCTTGAATTGGGCAGGCCCTTACTTCCTATTGTAATGCACAGAATAAATGCTGGGCTTCCATTTTCAAGGCTAATGCCAGATGTAATGGGATTGTGGCAATAAGGACCAGGGCTTCTCTTGGTTGTAATGCGAGGCTGTGGAAATGGGGAAGATTTTACCCCCTGTAGACTACGGTGGCTGTGAAGGAGCAGAGCAGTCACACTGTGAAGCTGTTTTAATTAAGTAAATGCAAATGAGGTTGGAATGATCACAAATGACTGAATGCAACTTCCTTAAAGATATGGAATTACTTTGGGCTGGAATAACTTTTTATCTTAAGCTTTAGTTCTTATTTGTTTGAGAGAGTGAACGAGGCTTTTAGGACTCATTGATACCTTGGTTCCCTTTGGTTCTTCGTTGATACCTTGGTTCCCTTTTAGAAAGGAACAAATCTCAGAGTTTTGCAGCCTCGTTCTTTTGAATCTCCTGCAAAACCCTGAGTCTTCCCTTGCTTTTCACTTAAAACACCTTCACAACTTCATTTTAAATTTCAGGTAACAAAACCCAATAGCATTTCCAGCTGGAAAGAAGTACGATGTGTAATTCAGAGAGGGATTCCTGCTTGCAAAGTGATGTTTTTGCTGCTACCAGGTGCTCCTCTACCAGAGAGTTTTAACAGCATGGAGATGATGCGTTTTTTGCCCCTGTATGCGCTTTTATGAAGCTGCTGCTGGTGCAGCAGTTGAGCCTTCAGGGATATAAAGACGTGGCGTTATCCTGCAGTGAGATGGACCGAGCAGGAGCTCAGGAGGATGCTGGTGCTGAAGGTGAGTAATGAAGCTCCCTCACATCTCCCCAGAGCAACCTTCCCTTCTCGGCCCTGCTGATTCTCAAGGATGAGCCAAACAGCTACCAGTGCCAGGGTGTATATGCAGAATTTCTCCTGTTTTCAGTGCAGGTGATGGAGGGGGAGCTGTTGGCTGAGAGCTTCATGGTGCTGACATCCACCCGGTGCATTGGAGCTGAAAATAGAAGTTGTTCTCTTTAACCTGGGAGTCCTGCTCCCATGCCCTGAGCAAGGCAAGCTCTGAAAATCCAGCATCTTCGTATGTGGTATGTCTCTAACTTCACTTTTAGCTGGTTCCTTCCTAACTCTGGAGGTGCTGGGGAACATGTGTTGGGATGCTTTCCTGGTGATGGAGGCTTTTGGAGCCTTCTCCCACCATGGGGCTGCCTGAGGTCACCAACGGCTGATCTCAAGCCAGTTTTTGGCAGAAAAAACCCCATCAGCAACCTCGCTGGTCCCACGCAGTGAGGGAAGGAGGGAGCATGTGCTGTGCCTTGGTGGGGGCATGGCTGATATTTAGCATGAGAGACTCAAAAGCAAAAAGTGTCCCCTTTTCCAGCGTTGAACACAGAGCAATGTAGCCTTCCACCTCCATCCCTGTAGAGGTGTGAGAAGTGTGGCCAGCAGGGCCAAGGGAGGGATTCTGCCCCTCTGCTCTGCTCTGGTGAGACCCCCCCTGCAGGGCTGCGTCCAGTGCTGGGGCCCCCAATATAAGAAGGCCATGGAGCTGTTGGAGCAGGTCCAGAGGAGGCCACGAAGATGCTCAGGGGCTGGAGCACCTCCCCTACAAGGACTGGCTGAAAGACTTGGGGCTGTTCAGCCTGGAGAAGAGGAGGCTCTGAGGGGACCTTGTTGCGGCCTTCCAGGACCTGAAGAGGCTACAGGAAAGCTGGGGAAGGACTTTTTACAAGGGCAGTTAGCGATAGAATGAGGGGTGATGGTTTCAAAGGGGAAGAGGGGAGATTTAGAGTGGATATTAGGAAGAAATTCTCCCCTGTGAGGTGGTGAGGCCCTGGCCCAGGTTGCCCAGAGAAGCTGTGGGTGCCCGCTCCCTGGCAGTGCCCAAGGCCAGGTTGGACGGGACTTGGAGCAGCCTGGGCTGGTGGAGGTGTCCCTGCCCATGGGGGTTGGACTGGATGATCTTTAAGGGCCCTTCCAACCCAAACCATGCTGTGATTCTAGGTGTTGTGCCAGGTCAGTTGAGGACTTGGCCTCTGTCTTTGGCTGGGCAGGAGCAGCACCCCAGCTGTGCTGCAAGGCTTATTATCCTGGGATTAGCATCTCCTCTGCACGCTGCCCTGCTAATCACGGCTCACCTCCCGCTTCCAAGCACCGTCATCCCACCCAGCTCTCTCCCAGCCGCACGCAACCTCCTCACGATCTCCTGTTCCTGCCATAAGGGCAGATTTGGGGACCGAGGCCACAAAACGTCGATTCCCCATGGTGGCACCAGTGTTGTCAAGCACTGAGGGAGCATCATTGCCCAGCTTTGGGTGCCTGAATGCCAGCGTACATGGACAGGCAGCAGCACCAGTGCTCTGCTGATGGTTTCAAAGCCATCTTGCTCTCTTCTGCATGACGGCTGTGTATGGCTGGGCACATTTCTCCTTGCAGGACAGCTCCGTGCATGCTTTCTAAATGAGATAAATCACGAAGCAGCCCCAAGCCAGGCTCCAGCCCAAGGTGTGTGCTGCTCCTTTTCCTGGAAGCACAGGAGTGACAGCCAGGAGTTGGCATTTCAAGCCCAACCCCAGCAGCCCCATGGCTGAATCTCAGTTTCTTTTAATCTGCCGACAGCTCTGACCTGCTCACCAGGGCACTGTGAGGATCCTGAGTAGGGATTTGGGCACTTTTTGTTTAAAGCATTGCAGAAAATAATATTAATGCATTGCAAATTTTGGAAGCAGTAGATTTAAGCTGGGATTGTTGAAATATCTTGGTGGGGTGGGATGTTCCTGACAGCACAGACACACAGAGTCAGCCTAAAATACCTGGAGTCAGTCATGTAAAAGATAAAAAATAATCCCTTTCTTTAAAATTTCTCCTGCAGGAATTGTGAGAGCACCTGTGTGCTGTGTGGAGGTGGAGCAGACCCTGATTTTCCAAGAAACCTGTTCTCCAAAAGGACAGCTCCTGCTGATGGGCGATCGGTGCGCTTGCCAGAAGGGGATTTTTAAAAGTCCTTTTTCAGTGCACACCTCTACTAAGAAATAATGGGAGAAAATAAATGCTTGCACTTAGTTGGCTCCTGAATGTGCCCCCCAAGGGCATTTGAAGCCCCCCAGGCACTTCTGCTAGGATGGCCCCTGTCTTTCTGGGTCCATCCTGGCAGTGACTCAGCCTTATCCCAAGGAAAATGCCCCCATGGTTGGGTGCTTGCCACAAAGCAGGCGAAATGGTAGTTGGGATGTAAAGTAAGAGATGTCTCTCTCAACATGCCTATCCAGTAAACCAGTGCTCCCAGTGAGGCAGTGGCCAGAGCCCAGCTCCTCCACTCAAGCCCTTCTACCATTGCTCCTCCAAGCTGAGGTGCCATTTGTGTAAAATCCTCCCAAAACAAGGAAACTCTCTGCTTCCAAGTCCAAGAGACAGCCTCAGGCCATCCATGCAGTGTGTTTTTACTGGTGGGGCTGTGCTTAGTTTTGCCATCCCAGCATCAGCAGTGCTATCCCAGTTACTTGTTGGGTTGGTGTGCGCATCCGAAGCAGCGATGGCAGATTGAGCGGTGCCTGGGGATGGGAGGAAAATACCCAAATGTGACCTTCCCTCCTGGGAAACTACAACAAACAGAGCTTTACCTCTGCTCTCCCATGTCTCACTGAAGCTGCCTGAGCCAGGGACGTTTACAGAAATCCCAGCTCCATCCCCTCCTCCATCATTGATTTCCATCCGAATTTTCTCTGGCTGTAAGGAGAGCAGGGCCGGCATCTCCAGAGCTTCACCCTACACCGGGCACTGCGCTGGGGACAGGCTGTGCACTTGAGGGGAGGCACGTGCCGAGGGTCTCATTGATCCAGGGCCTATATTTGGAGATGGGCCGCAGGAGGCTGCAAATACCTGGCATAATTTGGATGCAGGCTTGGGCCAAGGCGCTCTTCACCTCGGGTGACCCCATCGCTGATCTGTCTCGCAACCTGTGCCTGCTGATAGGCGCTCAAGGAAGAGCTCTTTTTTTCCAAAACAAAATCCATGCCAGTTTCCACTACAACAGCAGACCAACATGCTCCTGGAGCAGGAGGAAATCTTGCTGGGCAGTGGGCGTTTGTTCCCTGTGTGGTTTTGAGAAAGAAAACAAGTTAATTTGTGAAGAGCGGCCTACTCTGGTCATGGCTTTCAGCTGCAGGCCCTGGTTGGGTTTGGTGACCAACGTAATCCGTGAACCACTGCATTAAAACCTGAATTTTCTCCAAATGGATAGGACTTGGCTATTTTTTTTCCAGCAATGAATGTAGCACCACAAATTGTATTTCTGAATTTGAATAGTTTGGGATTTTCCATTTATTTCTATATGTGGATCACTACGATGGCATTGACAGGGCTCTTGGGTATGAGATTGTGGTAGCAAATAAGCTTTACAGCCAACTCAGGACTCAGTGGCAGCTCTGAGACTGCTTTTTGGTGAAGTTTTACATCCACCAAGTTGGATGACCCTCATGGATATGTGAGATGAAGTTGTTTTGTTTTAACTTTGGGGGTTTTTCGGACTAATTGAGTGATTTATCAGAGCTGCCAAACTGCATTCAAGCCAGTTTCTAGCAAGGGGGTTGAATTTTTCATGTCACTAGCTGATGATGCAATGTGTTTATCAGACTTTGGTCCATGTAATTACTTTGATGGATAACTTTTATAGATGAAACTGATCTCCAGTAATAGCATTTAGTTTTTTATCCATTTCCAGAATGGGTTACAACATACATTGTGGCTACAGGGTGTTGCAATTTTAATACGATGTAAGTGAGACTCAAGTGTTGTAATTATCTGCTCGGGTCTAAACTGTGAGCTTAGCTCTAGTTGAGAACAGAGACATTGAAAAATTGATTTTCTTTAAGAATGCTGTTTTGAAGTTGCAGTTGGTAGCTGCAAAGCAAGAGCTGAGAGGTTTGTTCTGGTGTTTGATAACTTGCCCTAAGTTTCTGGCAGGTTTCAGGATTATCTGAATTATCAGGATTATGTGGTGGACTGGTAGTGTTCAGGAGAAATTCATCCGTGTCTTTGAAGGCAATAGAAGAGACTGCATTGGAGATGGCTTCAGTGGACCCACCGGGTAGTGAGGACGTTCAATGAAGCTGTGTGGGGTAGCAAAGCTACTTCAGGGATATTTCACCCATCTGTTGAAGAGCTTCACCCTACAAGAGTTTGTATTCATCTTCTTTATACTTATTTGTCTTGATTTAGTAAAAATCCTGAAATGCCTAATGTTTTTTCCCCTCCAATGGGCAAAGATAAACTTCTGTTTTTGAGAGCAACACAGACCATTCAGCCTCACACATCTGCAGGTTTAGGCCCTCCTGTGGGATGCAGAGATGCAGGAGCATCCTTTGGAGTCTGCTGGGAAGCTCCATCTCCCACATGACAATGATGGGTTACACCGGTGTGGGCTGGGGGTGAGCAGATCTGGACCTGGGAAGCCGCTGCATGGTTGGATGAAATTAAGTTAGGCAGAGATGCAGCTGCCTCTTCTCTAATTTTCTCCACTGAGCGACGATTCAATTCCAGCTCAGGGAAGCAGACAAAAATGGGCTCTGCGTATCTGAGGTCTGGACCAGCTGGGTTTTGCTCACCCATGGGCAAACCTCACATAACCTGCTCCGTGCGAACCGTTCCTCTGTGGCGCTCCTAAACTTGAAGAGCACCCGGGGGAGGTTTGAAGACCTCCAGGCAGAGCTGAAAGGGTTTGCAAAAGAGAAGTGAGGCAGAGGAGAGCCCTGCTGAGGATGAGGAGCATGGAGCCATGGCCTTCATTCAGCATGGCAAGTGAAACCATTGGCACAGGTCTTCGTGAGAGAGCTCTGGGGTCATAATTGTGCCTTTTTCCTTTAAAATAAGAAATTTTATTTCTAAAATAAATACTTTGCAAAGGATTGGACTAGATGATGATTGTAGGTCCCTTCCCACTGAAGATATTTAATTCTAAAGAAAGGGGGAGCTTTTCGGTGACGCACCGACCAGCAGCAATCACAGGGGATAGCATTTTGGCAGAGTATTGCCAAGTGATAAGGGGGATTTCATGTTCTGAAACAGGAGCCCAAAGACAGGGAACCCTTGAATGTCACCTGCCAAAAAGCATATATAAATGCTTTAAAGTGAGTGTCCAACAGTGGCGAATTTATAGGTTCGTTATTTAACATTTCACAAGTGCGACATTATTATCTTACACATAACTGGTAGCCCAGTACCTCGTTTGAAAGAAGGTGCTGATCTGCCTCACCTTTTCTTAATTTCTGGGTTTTTTTGGCCATGATCATTTTTAACACCTATGAATAATTCTTAGCTGTAACTGCACAGTCATTGTGGGGGGGAATCATCATCAAAACGTCTCTAAAATGAACACTCTGTGCTTTTTCCCTTTTCCAGAAATACTTTCACAGACTGACACCTGCTATTGTGCTGATGCTCTTTTTGCTCCATCAAACTTCTCTGCAGATATTTCACCTACTCCTTTTTTAGCTACACTTACAAAAGGCACTGAGTCAAGTCTTTCAGAGTTGTCATCTCAAAAATGGATTCAGAATAACAACAACAAAAAAAAAAGAGAAATGTTTTTCAGGGGAAGACAAGAGAACCCAAAGTGCTAAATAGAATAAAGTTGAGCACGACTTTTTTAGCTGAAAGAGCAGATCAGAGCATTTGTCATCGCTTTGGTCTCCGTCTTTCAGGATGTTTTATGCATAGATAAGACCTTGAGGAAAACCAAGCAGTGCTGGAAGAGCTGGTGTTGACAGCCCGGCCAGATGGATGGTGCGGTCGATCGATACAGGAACGACTGCAGAGATGGAGAGCTGGGACACATGGGAGAGGTTCCCGAGGAGACGCAGGTTGAGTCCTCACCAGGTGCTGGGTGCTGGCTCTGGAGGGTACACGGAGCCAAGTGTGGCCGCAGCACGACGTGGCAGCCTGCCCACTGCTGCCAGCCCGTCAGCTGCATCTGCCAGCTTATCTCCCGGTGAAATGTAATGTGCTGCTTTCCATCTGTAAAGCATTACGTGACCTAGCCCCTGTTTAAATCAGAGGCTGTCTTGACAACTGCTGTCTGCAGCAAGGCTTTGGCTGGCTTCCCTCGGGGGGAGGCTGGAGGAGTGTGAAGTGTATTCGTGGAGAAGATTCACTTCTGGAAATTGATGTCTTTTTTTAAAAAAAAATAGAATAGCTAAAGTTTTAAAAATGCTTCAAATTATTAACAACATTTATTCACTAAAAATCTCAGCTGCAGTTTTCATTTTGTTTTCTACATTTCAATAAAACCTTCAGAAAACATTTCACTCGGTGAAACCAACTGAGGTTGAGTAGATACGGCTTGTGAACACCAGGGAATGGGATCTCTTTGAAGACACGAAGACTGAAAGTCAAGTGCTGGCCACAGCTGGGAGAAGGTAAGGTCTGTGCATCACATGGCTTATGTTTGATGAAAGATATATGCATATTTGTTTTCAGAATGTGACCAGGCAGTTTCTGATTTCATGACTAGAAGGACGGATGAGCTACTGAGACCTTGGGCAGCATCACAGAATCCCAGAATATGAGGAGT
>NW_010196096.1:0-5252 GCF_000695765.1 Mesitornis unicolor
ACTTGGCCTTGTTGAAGCTCATACAATCGGCTTCAGCCCATTGATTTAGTCTATCCAGGTCCCTCTGCAGAGCCTTCCTACCCTCAGGCAGATCAACACTCCCTCCCACCTTAGTATCATCTGCAAACTTGCTGAGGGAGCACTCAATCCCCTCATCCAGATCATTGATAAAGATGTTAAACAGGACTGGCCCCAAAAATGAGCCCTGGGGAACATCGCTTGTGACTGGTCGACAAGTGGATTTAGCTCCATTCACCACAGCCCTCTGTACTCGGCCCTCCAGCCAGTTTTTGACCCAGCAAAGCATATGCCCGTCCAAGCCATGCCCAGCCAGCTTCTTCAGGAGGATACTGTGGGAGACGGTGTCAAAGACCTTACTAAAGTTCAGGTAGACAATGTCCACAGCCTTCCCCGCATCCACCAAGCAAGTCATCTCATCATAAAAGGAGGTAAGATTAGTCAAGCAGGACCTGCCCTTCCTGAACCCATGCTGACTGGACCTGATTGCTTGGTTGTCCTGCATGTGCCGCGTGATGGCACTTAGGATGATTTGTTCCATCACCTTCCCTGGCACCGAGGTCAGACTGACAGGTCTGTAGCTCCCCAGGTCTTCCTTCCGGCCCTTCTTGTAGATGGGTGTCACATTTGCAAGCCTCCAGTCAACTGGGACCTCAACAACTCCCCAGTCAGCCAGGACTGTTGGTAAATGATATGGCATTTATGGAAAAATACTGTAGTCATATATGCAAGTGAGGCAAGTGAAAAATATGTTTGTTTAGCCACAGTGAAAGCATACAGGCTGGACTTCATGTGTGTCGTAGTTAAGCAGGCTGAGTTTGATTGTATTAATAGATTAGTTACTCATGAAATAACAGTTTGAGCTGAACATGGTGAATTATAATTGAATTTCATTAATACTTTGGATTCCCAAAAGAAAATACCGGGAAAGTTTTCAAGGCAGCATAAGTATTTTCAATTTGGATCTTGAAACAAAATTTCATTTTGAAATGTGTTTCTTGTGGTTTCCTTAGCAAAATGAAAAACATTTTAAAACCACATAATGTATTATTTCAGGACCAAATGCACCAACACTTTTCTTTTGGAGGAGGAAACTTTTTCTCCATTTTGATCAGCAAACCAGAGTTATTCACAAAGGTCATATCAAGAATGTGCAGTGAAAGATACTGGACATACCACCGTTTTTTCATTTACTGGAAGTGTTGCAAGGCACATAATGGTTGACACAGATAATTACAGGAAAAGCAGAAACTATCTCATGTTTAAAACAGTGGAATGAAACTACAGAGGAACTGTCTGATTCACCCAGATTGCTCTTGACCGGTTGCTACTCCTCTTTTAACAAAACAGGCTATTGCGACAATATCAGACAGCCAGACTGTCCTGCCTCAGTTCCCTATTTCTGTAAAGACAACAATATCATCTCATTTCAGAGAGTTGTTATGGAAATGCTTTCAGATATATTCAGGAAGCTTGCAAAGATACTGCAAGGATGAACACTGAGGAGCCTGCAAGGAAATTAATCATTCTAATTCAGGTGCAGGTTTTGAAAAGAATGCAGTAAGTAATGTTCAACTCCACTGAGATTACAAGGCTAACAGGCTTTGAACCGTAACTCTGCTCTGGGATAAATAACAGCGGGGAAAAACAAAACCAAAGCCAAAAACAAAACAACTTTCATGCAGGATTCAGCTCAGGACTTGTATCTTCCCAGCTTGCAAATCAGAATTGCATATACAGTGTGGTCCAAAGGGCAGTCTGAGAAGTGCTGAAAAATTGACTGCTCAGTGAACTAAGTATAAGAACAGTCATATTGGAGCAGATCAAAGAGTTGAGTAGAATTAACAGCAGTTTACAGCAGAGTTTTACAAAACCAGAACAGAAATCCTGTACTGATATATTCTTTGAGTCTCCAGCAACTTTCATTAAGAGAGACATCTCAAGCAAGAGTACGTGCAGTCACACTAGGAAGAGTCCTGCAAGGGATTTTCTTCTATGTGTATGTCCATATTGCTTTTTGAACCTGTGCAAAACCTGACCTGAAGTCTCACTGTTTAACAAAACACTGAATTAAGAAGTACTTCCATCTGTTTGCTTTACAGTGAGACCATCTCATTTGAGAGCACAGGCAGAGAAACAAGATGTGTGCCCACAACACATATGACCTAATCCACTCCAATGACTTAGCACATACCTGTCTTTATCGGCAAATCTTTAAGCCATGCTTAATCTTTTGGTCATTTTCCATCCAGGAAGACCTTTTAGTAAGTTTGATCTTTTTTAATCCCTGAATCTACCATGAAAGACTCACTTTACCTGAACAGCAGGTACCTATGTTCACATATTTGAAAAAAAATGTGGAAAAAATATCAGCTTGTATCTGTAAACTCTATGTATGACTTGTATTCTATATTCTGTGTGTAGACATTGTGTTACTCTCTCTATTAGCTTCTCTGACAGTGTCCTTTTTGGCTCAAATAATACCATCATACAAAACATTTCAACTAACTAATGAACAACAGCTCCTGATTAAGTCATCTGCATTTTTCAAAAGAATTCTGCATTTCTATTGGGATCATATCATAATAGCTCAGAAGTTGTTTAAGAACCTCCTGTTACTGAATGAGGAGCTATATTAACTGAACACACCCATCACTGCCTTCGGACAAGATGAAGAGCCTTATCTTTACAGGACGACAGAAAACAGCATGTAATCACATACCATATCACAGGCCAAAGATGGGCTACATCATGATTATCCCCACAATATTAATTCCTCTGTTTCCTTCCTCTGTAGAGCTTGCAAACTTAGTATTTCGTTAGTACTTCCTTGTGTACATGCTTTATTTGTTTTTCCTAAGGACACAAGTCAGTGCAGCTGAACAGGAAAGGAGAGGTATGAACACAGACATTACAAAAGCTATAAAAATTGAAGAGATTCATTTATGAAACTGAGTAACAGGAACACAAAGTTTTCTTCCAGGGACAGAACAAATTAAAAGTTTCCTCAGTTTCCAAACTTAGTTATTTCTGTAAGCCTTAACTTTAGACTAATATTTAGAAATCATTAAAATAATCTCTAAATTTACTATTACTGCATGGCTCACTGGGAATGAAGCAGTCAACTGAGAACACATTCCTGAAGGAAAGCAAATTGAAGTGGATAGCAGAACAGCCCAATGCTCAATGAATTTTAACATTCTTCAAGGTGGCATCATCTAACTAATTAAACTGATTAAATTTGAGAACTTTAAAGGCCTACAGATAAATTCCTAATCTTTAGTACTCTTAAAATCCTTGATTATTAATCTGTTAATTGTGTGAAGACATTTGCTATTAACTTTAGCAGTTAATAAAGGGAAAAGAAGGGAAAGGAAAACAACCTTTGACTATTGCTCAAAGCTGTTTTAAAGAGAATTTCTAAACTCTGATTCCCACTGCAGCCACTGAAAGAAAGTAACTGCATTCTGTATCAGAAGGCATATTTAAAGCTAACAGAAGGATAGTTAATACTATTCTCAGACTTCCAAATATTAGTTTTTCTAGTTTCTATTCTAATGGGAAATATTATTCGTCATGAGACGTATGTAGGAAGGAATCTATCCCCAGTGTGGCCATGTTCCTCTTTACAGCAGAAGATAAAATGTTTAATGTTCTTAACCCTATTTACATTCAAGACTAAAGCAGCACTATTATCACTATGCACTAAACAAGCTGTATTATCTGAGTTACACAAAAGTGAGGTCAGAGAACAGAAAGAGGAAGAGGAAGGAAGGTATCAAGAAGAATGTAGCAGTTGGGCTCGCTGATCATTGTAGGTCTCCTCCGACTGAACTATTCTAGTCTAATCCAGCCTATCCTAAGTCTGAGACGGAGCAATAGCTTGAACCCAGGTCTCCCAGCTCCTACTCGTTGAAATTATTTTTCCTTAGTGAACAATTTATTTATACGCTTCCATGGTTAAAACTTTAGTTTGGGAAGCCCTGGCACATCTCCCTGCTCAAAAGACTGTCATGATTATCTTGCATCAAATACATGCAGGGGGAAAGACAGTTTTAATTTCCCTTTTTTTTTTTTAGAGTACACTACAGAAAGGTGTGCTCTGTCTTCCTACACACTTCAACTCTTCCTTCCACATCTCTTCCCCTCAAGGCTAAACAGCCAATAACCCTTGTAGATACATATTCCTTCCAGGCATAGCCCTTTTTTTCTGAGAGGTGAAAGAAGGAAGCAGGAAATTGGACCTAGTTGTATCATTATACAGACTCAAGCAATGGCTTCGAGGAAAGTTCCTAAGTGAAAAGGAAAGGGGAACATGAACAGAATTGGTTCCATGTCTTGTGCAACTTCCCTTGCCCACACAAATACCTAGACTTCAGACCTACAATTCCTTTTGGGTGTTTTCCTTCCAAGGAATAAATAACACCTCTTCTTTGGTATGGTTGGCTAGTCAGCCCCATAACCCTCTGATTTCCATGGAGTCTTTTGGTCTGCTTTCCTAAACAAAAAGATGTATGCGATTTAATTGAATTAATTTTAAAATGTGCATCAATTCAGTGAGTAGACTGTTAAAGATGGTTAGGAGTTTTATGAAAATAGTTGGCTACAGATAATTCATTTCATGTCCTGTAGTATGCCCACGTCAAAATACGTAGCCTATTTATCCATCATCAGATATCAGCCAGCCTATTCTATAAATATGCTAAATATCACTAACAGTTTAAAATCTATTCATACAAGCAAAAGACATCATTAGAAAAGTTCTCACTGAACTACTTAACTATTTTAAGAACCTTTTCTGACAAGCCAAGTATGACTTTTAGTAGGGACACAAGAATGCGCATGATGACTTCTTGGTTAAAAATGGAGGTGGGAAAGCTAGATGGTTGATTCACATTCAATACTCACAAAATTATATTCACAGTTAAACAGTTATTTAAATGGAAAGAGTTATGCTGTCTACCTCTTAATGAAGAGCAAGCTCAAAACAAATTTTGTGGTTAGTTACTATTTCTCTGGCAATGGTCTATGAAGCACCGCCAGTCAAGGAGTGTACAGGAATTCTTAATTTCTACTCTTCATTTTTATAACAATGACCAGAAGCAGATTTTCCCAACCTGCCAGTCTTTTCAGAGGTAAATCAAAAGACTTTTGCTGACATCAAGCCTTGGAACTGTCTCTAAAGGAGAACAGTGGCAGCCACATGATTTAAATTTTAAAAATTAGTTACCTCA
>NW_010196096.1:5266-6841 GCF_000695765.1 Mesitornis unicolor
AGCAGGAAGACAATCCTACACAGTGAGTGATATGGGCTAGATGATTAAGCTGAACAGCTAGTAGAATAAATGTGTTCAGTTTCAGCAGGTAAAAATCCTGAGTTAAAAGTTTCCAAGTTAATTGTTGCTTTGCTTTTTAACCCAGTTTTCCCTGAGGAATTACTACATAATAGACCAGGTGAAGCTAGTGAAGGCTTCAGTTGAAAGAATTAAGCAACATCACCATTACTAAAGCAGCTGAATGTGCAGGGCTACAATAGGAAACAGTGAACCATGTGGATGCAAGTAAAAGAAAAAACATCTTCTACCATCTACTCTGTATATAAGCAACGTTATTGGCCTTACAGATACAAGCATCAATCACCTTAGTAGCTTAATCTATGATGTGAGTGAGGTTCTGCATCACAGATTATTATGAAAAATCCTCACACCAGAAAGCCAGAAACTAAACAAAAAGCCTACCATCTAGGAAAGGGTAAAACAAAGTACAAACATACTCAAGCAAATGTGAGTGTAGTAGAGAGTCTATGTTTACCTATTTCAGATTGCGTTTCCTGAACCTCTCCTGAACTCCATGCTGTACATTCTACACAAACAGCTGAAGAAAAAAAAATGCTGAAAATTTACATCAAAAGTGAAAGACTCAGATTCACAGCTGTTTTACCTCTCTAAGGTAAACCATTTCCTTCTGTAGTTTGTAAAGTGGTTCTAGGGAGCCAGAGCCTATAATCCTGCAACAGAAAGCCTGGAATACCTTAGCACAGTGTTTTGAACAGTTTGGCCTTGGAAATATCAAAACTCACATACAAACCAAATACACATGAATACATTCACCTACAAACGTATGTTCATAGATTTTATAGGTATTATTAGACCACAGGCTCCTTGAATCCAAAGTACCCTTTTTTCCTATGTTAAACATAATGTACTAATAAAGGTAGTACAATCTTTAAGTGTACAGTACCTTCTAATAAATATATGGTCAGTATATTCTCTACATTGTGTATGAAGTTTGAGTGTATTAACCCACCCAGTACATTATTTTTCACTTACACACATATATACTCCATGTTTGTGCTCCAAGCTGCCAAATATCAGTCCTTCGCAATTCAAAAAGCCCTGTAAGTATGTCCCCATGGCACTTTTCCCAAGCTCTCAGACATTTATTAGTTCAAGCATCACAACTACCAGACGTCTGCCTTGCTTTTCCTTTCAGTAAATGATGTGTGTCTTACTTCAGGTTAGGTGGGTGAAGATACACAAATCAAAACTGTATTTTGTTCTGTTGAGATTATTTCACAGGAATAATCATGATCACAGTGTAGTGTTTCATTGTATAAATTATTTACTTCTGTTTTCTTAAAAGACTTCGTGTTTAGATATGCCTGTAGATGTTCATTGTGTATTTTTAGGCAGGGCATTCATTCTTCCAGCAGCTGACTCTTCCATATACAAACACAACAGTTGTACAGAGCATTTTTTTTAAATAGTAACAACACATTTTGACAGAGAGGATGCAATAGAGTAAGTTCTCTTTCTAATGGGATGATTAAGAACATTTGGTTAAGTGCAGGA
>NW_010196096.1:6872-16885 GCF_000695765.1 Mesitornis unicolor
GAATGCCACAGAAATGTTACTACTAGTTGGGGATTTTAAAAAAGAACCTGGCACAACAATCATTTTATGTGTATTTTGCTGTTTTCTGTTAATCCTCCCTTAGCTGACAAAAAAATTTTTAATTTCAAGTTGTCAGTGGTAGACATTAGATTAAATACTATTTCCACATATAGTATGAAACACTATCCCTACCATTGATTTTTTTCTGAACTTTTAGGACCTATGAACCAATAAAATATGTAAGATGTTGTTGCTGTAATAGGTTATGATAAGCACCTGAAAGCAGCTCATTTTTCTGTGACATTTGAAGCTCTTGCTAACATGCTACTGAAATCAGCAAGACTGCTTATAATATAAGAAGCATACTCCGGAATAGGCTTAAAGTGAAAAGTCATTCTACACAGTTTTCAAACAAACCTGTTTTGGCAGTCACATTCTTTTGACACTCAAATTGTTTAGTTTCCTTGCCACTATAATGAAAAATAGAATTAGGAGGACAAGGACTAAGACAAAAAATGCTATCATAAAAAGAAAAAAAGACTTGCATGAAACTTGACAATGTATTGCAAGTATGTCTAGTGCTGACACAAAGAGTAGGCATGGAAGAAAAAAGATTAATCAAATGAGATAAAGATTCCTAATGAGTGATGGAGAATGCTATGCAGAAGCTAGTTTAGATAACACCTATGTGAAAAAAGTGTCTTTTATAACAGAGTTGTTGAAGAAATACAATTGAACCTTACAATTCTATCATTGCCCAAAAAGAAAGCTCAAAATTATCTAAAGAAGGCCTGGTGAATATCTGACATTTCCCCTAAGTATTTTTTCAAATCGATGTCTTTTACTGTGCTCATAACCACCTTCTGTATAAATTCCTTTATCTTTCATTTGGAAAAGGAACACTATTGTTCTCTTTCCTCCTTCCTAACCATGACTACTCTTCTCTAAACAACAAACTAATAGATAAAGCTAAAAATGTAAGTGAGCTGAAGACTAGAAAGATATTCTGTTGTATCACTGTCTTGAACATGCCTTCAAAAACACTTTTTAAAAAGTCTTTTATTATGTTAATACATTTTGTATTGATACCATTCCTTAGATGACAACAGCATTTATGAGTGTGTTTGAACTGCTCTTTTTCTTTTTTTCCTACCAATTCTCATGGTTACACCATAATTGCAGAGGACACCTAGAGGCACAGCCATATATTGTGGATAGCATCTCCTCCAGGGTGAGCAGCCATCCTCAGTTTTGCTTCGCACACTCCACCTATCACAGGTATTCCGACATCTATGACAACAGACATCCTGCCTCTGCCTCCCAGCTTAATTAGAATTGTCATTTTTCTGGACTCGTACACTATGCAGTGAAATTGCATTGAGTTTAATCCATGTCTAAAACCATCAACTTCATAACACACCCAGAAATACATCATTATCATAACAAGCAGCTATATCCTTGTTCTCCATATGATTTAATTGTAACTGCTACTCTTTAACGCAATATGCTGGAGGAGTTATATTTGCCAACTCAGTGTTAGTGGGGCCTCCCATCAGCATCATTAGCAGAGGGAATGTAAGGTGAATACAGACCTCATGTGGATAATGAGCATGCTGAAAAAAGTAACTCCAGCAAAGAGCGGCATTGCTTCTGAAATGTGTCATTGAATAAGTCTCTTAGTATTTGCATTAGCAATATTCCTGGTGATAGAAAGCTGGGAAATGTTATCAATACTGAGGCAGATTGGTACAGGAGAGGAATAACTGGATGATCTCAAGGGATGCAGTAATACAGGTGGGATAGCGCTTACTAGAACAACATACCAGTTCTCAATATTTAGGGATTAATAGGTCTCTCTGAGCTGTGGGTTCCAAGACCTAATCAATGATCCATACTGTTCTCACTCTATGAAAAGGGCAAGCACCATGCTAAGGATGTATTAGCTGGAGTATTTCTGGTAGATATGCAAAAACCTATCATTCCATAAGATCTCAGTGAGTTCTCATGGATTATTATATACAGTCCTGGTCACTAAAAAAAGTGAATTAAAGCATGCACAGCGGAGTAGAGAGCTTACCACATATGTGGAAGTCAGAATAACTTCTATCAAGCAACACTGAGAGCACAGCATATTCCTCTTAATTTCAGCCACTATTCTGATGTTTACATGATAAAGGTATCAGCACTGATGCAAGTACTCATGTATGTAAATTATTCATACACAAAAGTCTGAAAACTAAAAAAAAGTCAATATATTACTCAAATGATATTACTGATATTGATAAAACCAGATTTATGAACTGCTGGATTACCAATCAGTACACATTTTAACCAAATCAAGTGAAGGCAGGACTGTATTTCTCTTACATTAAATAGAGCAAATGATACATAATTTTTAGCTTAGAGGAGAGTGAGGGGTGACCTCATTAATGTTTATAAATTTGTAAAGGGCAAGTGTCAGGAGGAAGGAGCCAGGCTCTTCTCTCTGATGTCCAATGACAGGACAAGGGGCAATGGGTGCAAGCTGGAGCATAGGAGGTTCAATCTGAACATGAGGAAAAACTTTTTTACTGTGAGGGTGACAGAGCACTGGCCCAGGCTGCCCAGAGAGGTTGTGGAGTCTCCTTCTCTGGAGACATTCAAAACCCGCCTGGATGCGTTCCTGTGCAAACTAGTCTAGGTGATCCTGCTCTGGCAGGGGGGTTGGACTGGATGATCTTTCGAGGTCCCTTCCAACTCCTAATATTCTGCGATTCTGTGATAATTTATGTCAAACACACACTGGCAAAAGAAGCAGGTCTGTATCAGAGTATCATTTTGCTTCAGAGCTTGGAAGTTCTGATATGGGATCAAAACCCCTAAACTTCTATTTATTTTTTGTTCAGAAGTATGGTCCAATGTCGTAGAGAATACAGCATCAAACTTGGAGTTATATGAGCAAAAGCCTTCAAAACCTCTACTCCTAAGCAGTTTCATTGATGCTGATGTTACAAAGAAATAACCTAACTGGACAACTGGTATGATGAGAAATATATCCAATACAGGTACTCCAGTCCTCATTTTATAGCTCAGAAAATGTGGTTACTCTACTCAAGGTATCTACAACTCTATGTCATATTCAGTCTGCACCTCCAATAAACAGTCTAATGAAATAACATATGCCTTTTTTACCTTCTCAATCTTCTCTAAGCCAGTTGATTTTGATCAAGGGCACAAATTTACGTTTCTTGGCACATAAAAAATTAGTCATAGTATGAACAGCAGACCTAATCATTAGCTTTTGTGTCGCACTGATGGAGAAATAGAGGCATGTGTGCTACTTAAAGTTCAAAACAAGACTTACCTTTCAATTTAAGGACTGATGACAAAGCAGCTCAAATCAAAGCATTCTGTACTGTTCCTAAAATTCTAGCTCCCAGAATAATTTCACTCCTCCCAAACAAAATGAGAGAATGCCATCAGTACAGAAATGACTTTTAAAAGACCTTCTCCAAAGCTTAGTATAAGGCTACCATTGAACGCAGTGGACAAAATAGACAGTAATTTCCTTAACTTCCCTCCATATGAATACCAAAACCCCTAAAATAGGTATCACTGTCATATCAAATCAGTTATTACTAACTGGACTACTACACATAATCTAAACAATAATACTTAGAGAGTTTACACTTCCAAAAATGACATCTTTAACTTACATACTGGTTACTTAGCATTTCTGAACTAATACTTCTGCTTCAGACATTAATAACTGCAGTAATTAAAATTCACTTAGTGATTTCTAACATAAAAAACCCTGAAATCCCACACATCTAAAAGTAGAAAATGTTACTGGGTATTTACTTTATTCGCTTCATGTACTCCCACATGTGACTTGAGAATTGTGTGAAAAACACATTTAGACTATTAAATTCCCCTCATTTTTTGACATCTCAACCCTCAGGTGACCAAGACTACCAGTTTACTGAAAGGGCAAGAGTAAGACAATGAGTCCTACATATTCATAAAGACACAAATCATTGCTCTACTATAAATAACTAAATTTACCAGATTGCTTATTTATCAGATTAAGTATTTTTTCCCAAATGAAGAAACCAGTCTGCAATAACAGTTAAGATTTTTTCATAACCATAAACATGGCTGTAAACAGGAAAAAACAACTAGTAACTAATTAGAAAATTCAAACAAACAAGGAAAAGGTAATTTCACACAGAAATAGATGGTGCCATTTAGGTATTTTATATTCTGGTAAGGTTTCTAAGTACAGAATACCAAGCACAACACTATAGGAATTAACAAAAGACATTTGGCTGTTCAATAACGTGACAAGAATCTCTGATTTTACACAGATGAAACAGCCTGGTGATCTTTTTATGACAGTCCCTCCCTCCTGCTGATTCACGGCTTATAAGTACTTGGCACAGGGCAGCTTTCAAATTTCTTCCCAGGATGCTATTCCAGCTCCTTCTGTCCCAGTAAACACCCTTCACATTTCATTACCAAACCAAGGATGTGTGTGTTTATGCAATGAAAAAGGGAAGCAAAAGGAACCAGGGACAAAGGAAGAAAAGGGACAAGAAAGCAGAAAGTACAGAACACAAAATCCTGGCACTGGTCTGTGCTTTCTGGCACAGCCCCAAGCTAAGAGTAACACTGGGATGCATTTTGCAAATGACACAACTCTGTATAAGGCTGTGTCCTCTGCATCACCCCAGTGCTCCAGGGAAGTGCAATTTGCCTTTGGCACAAGCAGTGCTGAGCATCATCACCCACTGCTCTAGCAGTGCTGAACCAGTGCAACACAGAGGGGCTTAAGGGGTCCAGCCTCTTCGCTCTGCTCTCATAGCATATGCTGGACTGTGAAAAACTGGTTTTTATACTCAACTCCTGTAATGCATAGTCTTACCAAAACCAGTGTGCGTATGTGTACATGCACACACTGATTTTAAAAAAAAAACAAACAAAAAACGCTGAAGAAACCTGACTGCCTCTAAAGCATCCCTGTGTGTGCCACAACACTTCAGCTCTCTAAGTAATGACCTGCTCCACACTATTTGCAGACATAATGGATCCTATAGCAATACTGCAATCTTCCATACCACTGGCTAATTAACATGCAGCTGCACGTAAGTCAAAGAGCATGCTAAACATACTCAAGTATTTGTTCAGGTGTTATCAGATAATGCTAGTAGTTACATGTAGTTAAGAGACGGCAAATGTTATTTATACTTTCCAGTTTACTTTCCTGTTTTTATTGGGCAATATATTTTGAGTGTATAAAAAGCACCATGTGTGCAACAGGCACAAAAAACTATTTAGCACAGACCTGTGCTGCCCAGAAAAAGCTGGGGACTGCACAAGACAGCAGACTTACAAGAAGCAAGGGATGCAACACGTATAAGGAGATCCAAGAGTTTATATTGTTCAAAGTTAGATCCCGAGTTACCAGTATGCAACAAAGACCTGAAAAGTACATGGACCTATAGTCTCTAAACAGACCATGGGGGGCCACACGATGGTTTCTACAGATGCATTGCTCTGGGTAATGAGCTGGCTAAATGATTTACTAGTCATGAAGTAGGTCTTTCTTTATCATGCCAAATGCCTTATCGACACAAAATAAAAAGTATTCCCAGATGCAAACAGTTAAAAGTCCCAAGATACGATTCTCACCCAAGAAAAGGATATTTTCATCAATTACTCAAGTTTGAATACTTTGATTCAAATGCTGAATGTCCCAGAAATATAACCAGTATTTCATTAGAGCTGACTTTTATTCAGGTAAGTGTCCATTTTTATAAGCAGTTACACTGGACAAGAGAAATGTCATTAGTCTTCCTAAAATCTACAAGAGCTTTGTAACCTGGAGCCCCATCTCCTGGTACCTGATCTGGTACCTGCTGGTACACAGAGAAGGAATCCTTTATATTACATGGAAGCATGACCAAAGCTCTTATGTACAAGCTCACCAAACCCATTTAGAGATACATTTGGTAGCATAGGTTTGTTTCTTGAAAGATTTAGTTTCACCCTCAAATACATGTTTGTAACAAGCAGTTACAATAATTTCTGGATAAAGCTAAAAAAAATCCCAGCATGGGTATTTTAAGGACTGCATTTGCTTATAAAGCATTCAATGGACTCTTTAAAAGCCTTGTGATGATATTATTGTTGTCTATACCATTAAGCTCTCTTCCTTTTGACTTCTCTATCCTAGTCTATCATTTTGCTGATTCTGCTGTCCTTAAGACTTTTCTACTGGAATAGTCCCCGACTATTGTGCCAGATGATTTAAATCTTCTTGTGGCAACACTAGTGAAAGAAAACACATCATTCCCATTTCAGATAGCCACATCAATGCTAAACACAGAAGACTGTCAAGTTAAATAAGCCGCTGCTGAAGTGCAGCCAAAAATCCAGCTTCCATCTAAAAAACACCAAAGGAAACACTGAAGTGACTGGGTATTCACAAGCATGAGAAGGAAAGTATGCATTTAACCTTTGGGATTAAATATACTCAGATTTTAGTAATTTTGTTTAGGTTTGTATTACTTGATGAAATATTTTAAATACCTTGGTAATCATGAAGACCTTAGTGAGTGACCACAACATTTCTGATGTTAGCCACTGTATTCAGGAAATATCCAATTCTTATGGCACATGTAAGTTCTAATGTTCTGTGCTCTCTGACTTTTATGAAGAGTAACAGCTTTATCTTTTTGTAAGAAAATACATGCTATAAATTCAATTTCTTCTGAATATAGTTATGGAAGTCTGGAAATTCATTTGCTTCAAGAATTTCTTCTATTGTATTAGTGGTTTTAAATGCAAATTTTAAGCTGACTTACTATATGCATCTCATTATTTTAAAACAAAAAAATGCATGCAATTATTGCGCAGAAAATTGCTATTTCTGTTTAATGGAAGCCTATAATCAGTATAATTTACTTTCTTACTCCTAAAAACTTCAGTAGTTATAAAGTTAATGGAAGAAGCAGGGAATGGCTTAAAAACAACTGTAACAGAAAACCAACTGAGAAATCAATTGAGTATATTTAAATCCTGATTTTGAAGTACAAACATTTGAAACCTGTTGGTCTTGGTGATCAAGAAACAATCCCTTCAGCTACTAATCTTGAAACTATCCTATCTGTCTAGCAATTTTACAGTTTTACTTAGATTTACTAACCACGGTGACTGGGGGCGAGAGGTACACCACCAGAAACTCAAAAAGAAATGGGAGAAAGTTCCTTCTTCTGGATTCATCAAAGGTTACATTTCTCTCTTCTTCATTGAAATACATGGTTTCAATAATTTGAGTGAAATTCTTATGAACATAAACCTAATTCTTCTCCAAGTAAACCCACTGGAATACCAAATTACCAAAAACAGGGCAACAAACAATAACAAAAAACAGTCAAAACAAAACTAGAGTCCTACAGAGGAGAAGTGGAGACAGACTTTCAGCTTGGCTTGAGAAGGATCCTGCTTCTACACACATTTTCATAACCTCCACAGATGGCTCCTCGGTGGCATCAATCCTTGGCTACTATTTCATCTCAAAGGTCATTCCAGCGACTACAGCACAAGCACCACCAGTAAAACTGGGGTGACACATTCTGATGTGAACCTGGCTGTTCTCTACCATCATGTGGTCTGTATCCTGACAGCATTAATGAACTCAAAAACACAGATGACCTTGAAGAAAGGTTGCTCCATCTTGCTTCATAAGATCATAAAATAGCCACATTATTCACCTGAAATACAATTTAAAAGAACAAGATTTTGTTTAAGAAGAGCATATTTACTATTAAAAGATAAGTTTCTATAAAGTCCAGAAATTTTATGTCAAGCCACAGCTTTGCTCACATGTATTGCTAAATCAAAATTCACCTTTGCTAATTTATGGGAATGTCACAGACAAATGTATTGTGGCACTGGAGCTACAGCAAGTTCAGCTGTAACCTTATAATAAAACTGAGAAGCCAGCATACAAAGACTTGATAAAAAATACAAGGACTGCAGCCCAAGCAGGAAATAACCCAGGCAAGCTGACACTAGGAAATATCATATCTAGATGCTTGAAACATTACTCATACAGTAAGACTTCATAGGATCATCATACTCAAGTACATTTTGGCTTTATTACAGTATTGCATGATGTTCTACACCCATTCAATCTATTTCCAGCCTCTTTTCTTAAGGTTACATGGGATTATTTGCACACAGTATTTGTTTATAATTTTTTCGTTATCCATGAGCTGGACAGGTGCTCATGAACGGTAGTGTATAAGTGTCTATGGGAAGCAAACATTAGCAAAACATTACTTTCCTGCATGTACTAGTCATTACTCATGTAGCAGCCAAAACTTTACGCAATTCATGCCCACAAAGGAAAACAGAGGAAAGTAGCAGCGGATGCTTAAAAGTTCTGTTCTCTGTCAAAAACCTGGGGCCAAACTCTCACCTGGTGAAAGACCAAGCTTCTTCAGAATTGCCTGAGAACCAGGCTCTGGTTTTCAACCAGAAGCAAGCAGAGCTCCTTCTGAAAACAGCAATTGCTAACAAAAGGCTATGGAGACAAAAGCATAAATAACCTTGTTACTTCTACCTCTATGGCTCATTTCCTCCAAGTCTCTGCTCTCACTGTTTATTCAAAGATGCTCTGCCATTCAGTAGGACTGAACAAAAATGTTAACCCATGCAAGATCTGTCTTCCACTCAATTTTTACTCTCACAGTAAATAACATCTACCTGAAATCTTTTTTTACCATCTGAGATTTCAGGGTAACAAAAAGACTGCTATGTTTCAGTCAGATCTCCTCATCAAAAAGCCAGGCAGAAAATTACAAATATTCTAATGTGACTTATTTGTAGCTATAGCTGAAGACCAGTCATTTTTATCTTTAAGAGAAAATAAAAATTTATTGCATCAGCTTCAAGAATTGGGCAAATTAATGTACAGTTCTTTGAATGTGCCACTCCCTTCTCAGTCTGTGCAGATAGGGGACACAAAGTAAGGAGATGCTCTCTTTCTCAATGTTCAATTATTTCAAAGTGTTAATACATGCAGCTTTGTTAACACTGTTTAAGCATAAGACACCTAAAATACTTCAAAAGTGAGAGGTAGAGAAAAATGGATAGCTCCTCATCTCCCTTTGATAGCACACAGGTTCTACAAATAGAGCATGAATGGAAGTCAGGGTCTCACATCAAATTAACACACATGTCTGGATTACCACTTGACAATTCTGGCTCCACACTTACAAAATTGATAGAGATCTGTTTTCATAAAAATGCTCCTATATGGACTCAACTGCCAGTAAGTACTTGCTTCTTTTATGTTTTCCAGGAGCTGTGCAGCTTTTTTTTTTTCCTAAGGAGGAAAAAAAGGTGTTTTGCAAGTATAATAGTTTAAAACAAAGAAATGAACAAATGTTCCTTATGTGGACCAGTGACCTCCATTTGGCCTCAGTTACCAGATCAGTGCCTCAAACTACAAAGATTTGCTGCTCATCACAACTTATTCCAGAGACGCACTCCTCCTCCTGCAAGATAAATTGGATCTGACTAATGTTTCCTAACATAAAATCACATTTCACTCTCTCTTTCTGTCATGAAACATGCTCTAGTACACAATGAGTTCATTGAATCATTACACATGGTCATCTGAAACATTTGTGGGTATTGCCTAAGGTAAATAACTTTCTAAGTCACTTCAATTGAATCATAGAATGGTTTGTGTTGGAAGGAACCTTAAAACCCCATCCAGTCTAACCCCTGCAGTGAGCAGGGACATTGGTACCACATCAGGTTGCTCAGAGCCCCATCAAGCCTGACCTTGAGTATCTCCAGGGATGGGTCCTGCACCGCCCCTCTGGGCACCTTGTGCCAGTGATTTACCACCCTCATGTTAAAAAACTTTTTCCTAATATCCAACCTAAACCTACTCTTTTTTAGTTTAAAACCATTACTCCTTGTCCTATTGCTACATGCTCTAGTGAACAGCTCTTTCC
>NW_010196096.1:16916-21022 GCF_000695765.1 Mesitornis unicolor
GATTTCAGGCCCCTTTCCTGTATTGGAAGATCGCTATAAGGTCCCCTCGCAGCCTTCTCTTCTCCAGGCTGAACAACTCCATCTGTCTCAGCCTGTCTTCGTAGGAGAGCTGCTCCAGCCCTTTGATCATCTTTGTGGTCTCCTCTGGACCTACTCCAGCACTCTGATGTCCTTTTTGTGTTGGGGACTCCAAAGCTGGACACAGTAATCAAGATTGTTTTCTGAAGGCTGACGATATTGGTGTGATTCGCATGCAATAATTACCCAGTGTTTCCATTCTGTGTAACGTATCACTTACATTGAAAATGCTAAAAACTCTTTTTTTGAGCCTTGTTTTCCAAATGACTTACACTTTGACCTTCATGAACTAAATCTGAAATGGTCTCTCAGTTGGCGACATGACTTGACCCAAGACTGCCATCCCCTAATTATTCCGTTTAGGTCAGAGTATTTACAGAGCACACCAGATCAGGGCATCTGGATGTCCTTTCCTTGGAAACCTGCACAAAGAAAAAGGCCATGGTCACATGGAGGGTAAAGGAGTCTCAGACCTCAGCCTGGTATAATGCAATGCTTGTACTTGGGTCTGGGAGCTCGGAAGTTCCACACATCTCTCACCTTAAGGAAGAAACTCTCTCCTCCATACTCTTTTCTTTTGAAGAAAAACATGAACCAGAGCTTCAGATTGGAACTAATTTGGTTTGTTCTCCAAACTCTTTATAGCAGATTTATCACCTCTTGTTCAAACTTTCATTTCAATTTTTGTCAGCTCAAGCAGTGTGGCTAAAATGCAGATTTTTCTTGCAAACACTGCCAACTAGGATCAGCTGAGCACATTCAACTAGATAATTATAAACTTTGTTAGAGTTTAAGTTTTCCCTTTCCAACACTTACTTCGTGCATTTGCACCCCATGGGCAGACAGAAGAACTATTCCTAATGCATGCTGGAATTTCTGGACAGAAAGAGGTATTTGAATGAAGAACAGCGATTTGAGCCTCATCTTCAACTTTTCCAAGAAGCACACAAACAAGTAAACTACTTCTTTAAAGTCCTCCATGACCTTGATTTCCTGCCACTATATGAAGGATCCTGAATTACAATACTTTATATGGTACAAAAATAATATTGCAATACTGACCATTATTACTTTGCTTGCCACTTGATTGCAAAAGGGGTGAGAGCAAAGAGCTACACTGGCTCATGTTCTGCCAATTTTTTCCTTAATTATACCCTTAAGACACAGCCCTTCCTATCCACTGGCACAGCTAATCATCCTAAGTTCTCATCTGCTTCAGTTTGTATTAATTTGACATCTTTCACTCATGCTTTCAGAAATGGAACGGTGACTTTCCAAATGCTACTGCAGAGCATTACACAAGCCTTTTGCTTTAACTAGATCATTACTGTCCATTTTCTCACCCTTTCCTATCATGTCCAACATATGTCACTGCTCTGTATTTTCAAAGCTCTTTGGAAGGATATCTCTTAATGCATTATCTCTTATTCAGTAACAAGAAGTCCAGCTGAACATTCCATGTATTTCAAAATTCATCATCAAAGCACCCTGTGCTTCATTCTCTCCCGCACTGACTTTAGCTTTGAAAAGATATTTTTGAGAAGGTCAACAAAGCTGTCTTTCATCTTCTATAAACCCATCCTTAAAACTCTCCTAACCATACCATGTCCTGACCTTTAGTTACACCAGGGGATCACAAGCTCTACAGCCACTGTGACCATCACAATCTTGTAATTCATTAGGCTCCATCTGTGTTCAAACAACATTTTCTCTTATCCTGAGGCTGCAAGGTTTGAGGAATTTTTTTTTTTCCATGGTTGTCTACATACAATGCCATGGTGCCAATCAGTATGTCCCCAGACACCATGAAAACAGAATTAGATAGATTTACTTGATTATGGCCTTCAAAGACTTGCCATGAAACCTTTTGCCATGCCACTGGATCTGCTGCAATTCAATACACTTCCTTACAAAAAAAGAGACATGTACCACTTACCCCAAATATCTCACTTAATATTTGCAAAGCAATTTCATGCTCTAGATCACAAATTACAGGAGTAGCAACAGGGCACTTGGACAAATGACATCAAGCCAGTGGCTCAAAACCAAAACACAGTCACCTAATTCTTGCAGCCAAATGCACTAAGTAGGAGTAACCAAAATCAGTAACACTCCTGCTGCACCCAAGCATCCTGCACATGTTCCGTCACCAGTGCCCTATCAGCAGCACTGTTAATATTTCAAGAACCTAGTGAAAAAGTTAAACTAGAAAGCATGCCCTTAATTTGGGGCTCACGCACTGGGATACATTTGGCGGGGAGAGAACACTTGTGGAAGCATTAGAGGAAAATATGGGAACCTGAACATTAACCCTGAATGCAATCCCTCGCTTGATGACTTTTGTGATAAAGAGCGAAATGTTTATATATCAGAATACATTTTCCAGAATACACAGCACTGCAGGACTGTGCTTTTTGTATTCTGAATTCCATTGAGCACTCTCAATTTGTAATGAAGGCAATCAAAGGCAATGAAAAATGCCCAGCTTATTCAATCGACATGTCTGCAGTTTTTAAGTAAAAGAAACATTTCCTACCAAACTAAGAGAAAAATAGCTCATGATCAATACTTGGTAATCAAGACCTTTTAATTTATGCATCTTTTAATTTCTCTTATGTAGACTGCCGTATACTGATCAGCTATGTTTACACACCACTTTTACTAATAAACTAGTGCAAGGTACATTCATTTTACTGGCTAATTTGCTTGAAACTAATTTCTTGAGGCAGAGCCCAGTGAACTGAAGCGCCTATACTTATTTCTGAAAAATACAACAGCATTTCCCATAAGTTTTAAATATCAGCTGCTTTATTATACAAAATATCTAATTTCTTACCTCAAACAAGAAACAGGGAGGTTTTAAATTAGACAATTCATTATTAGAAAATGTCTGTTCTTCCCCCAGAGTGGAACCAAAACGAATCACCAATTCAGTTCATTTTAATTTCTTCCCTTAACACTCGTATCAGCAGAGTTGTTAAACTCTTTGCATGATGTCTGAATCTTAAATCTATAAATCTCATCATCTTAGCAGGAGGTTTTCATCTGAGATCTCTTCTGCCAAATCCAGATTGCAGTTTAAAATGCAGGCTCATAACTTCATTCCAATATGCTTGAAAGCTGTGGTTTTCTGTCACAATCTGGAAATTGGACATTTCTATTACCATCTCAAGGAGTAAAACGTTCAAGAAGAATCTCCACATATTGCTACCCATTTTTTCCTTTTGTATTTCATAAACAAACATAAAAGGAAGTTAATAATGGAAGTAAATCTTTGGTTTTGGGTTTTTACTGCCAGCCCACACAACTGCAAGACAATAAAGTGAAAAATGCAAAACAAAACAAAACAAACTTAACATTGAAAATTGCAGTTTGTTTAATGTTGCTTAGTCTACGTTATTAATGATAAGCAACAATTACAAAGTAAACAAGCAAATAAAACCAAAAAAAACCACCAGATGTACCCTGTAGGTCTTAGATTTTATTCTTGCTAGCATCTACTTAAAATACAATCCCATTCTTTACACTGAGAAGCAAAACAAAATAAAACAAACCTCCTTCCACAGACGGCTAATTGAACAATACTCTTAATCTCACACAGTTATGGGGCTTATGAGGGACACACGTCTTCATACACCGCCCCTCCCGGGCAGGTCACATTTACGGAGGAGATGACTCTCACTCTCTTGCCGTGCACTGCTGTAAGGGGTCTGTCTCTGTGTCCTTGACCTTTCTTCCTGCACAGCAGAATTTTATTCTGCCCCTGAAGCTGTTCCCTTCCCAGTGACACAGCCCCGGTCCCACAGGTCCTTCTACTTGCAGGGCAGGAGCTTCAGTCCCCACCAACATGGTGGTCTCCCTCACTGCATCTCCATTTATCCAGGTCTTTCCTCAACTGGGGTTCCAAAAACCAAACACTCATGCCCTCAGAAGGGCTCTCCCTGCCCATGGCAGGACTTCATACTTATCTCTTGCTATAGCATCTATTGGCTCATTCCCCCATTGTGGCCTCTCTCAGTGGCAGGGCT
>NW_010196096.1:21053-30293 GCF_000695765.1 Mesitornis unicolor
ATCCACTGGCCACCATGGTTTGGTGTCACCTGCACACCTGATGGACCAGGACTCTGTCACATCTTCTAGGCCACTGATAAAGATGATACCAAGGAGAGATACCAGACAAACCCCAATAGTGCCCCACTTGCTACCAACCTCCAGGTTGATAAGACACATCTACTTCCCTCCAACCTCTACCGTGCAACCAGTTTTTTATCTGTCTCGCTGTCCATTCATCCAGACTGCCATGACCCATCCTAGATGTGAGAACAGGGACAGTGTCAAGAGCCTTGCTCTAGTGGAGGTACATGACTTCCACTTCTCTCCCCCTATCCACACACCAGCCATTTCTTCCCAGAAAGCCATCAGGTGGGTCAGGTGTGATTTACCTCTGGTAAATTCAAGGTAACAGTTCCCAAACACTTCTTCCTTCACATTCCCAGAAAAATGCTCCATGATTTTTCCAGGGACCAAGCAAGGCTGATCAGCGTGGAGTTTCCCCTTTGGTCAACCTTTTTGTCATTTTGGAAGATAGATGCAACGTTTGCCTTTCTCCAGTAACTGGGGACCTCTCCATGACCTCCCAGATGTCTCACCATACAAGAATATTGGCCAGCTCTCAGCACCCTCAGGTGCAGTCTGTCCTGCCCTACTGGCCTACGGATGAGGTTGTCTACAGCCACCCCATCTTGATGCTCACTCAGTATTGATTATTGTGTCTCCAAGCACAGACATCTGGTAGGACTGGCTGGGGAGGACTGCAGCAATAGCAGTGTTTAATACCTGTCTTCTGTGCCAACTGTCATACCACATCACCCACCCCACTCAGCAACAACCCCCCATTTTCTTTTGTCAGTCTTCTCCAGCAGTATCACTGGACATAGTCTCTCTGCATCATCCCAAACCTAAGCACCCAAGATAAGACAGCAGGTCAGCAGACAGGTGCCTCTGTTCTCTGCAGTTAAGTCTTCTTTAGCTATCACCTTCCATTTATTACTTGCTTGGTCATTTGGTCAATATCTGTAAATGCCGAGCCCAAGGTGAAGAAGAGGGCTGCTATGCGATGCCAGAAGTGACAAGCTTCCAGCTTCCCCCATCATGGAAGTTTCTATCCACAGCCTATTTGGAGGTGGTCCTCTAGATTTCTCTTCTCCCTCGCAATGAAAGACATGAGTTGTTGGCTTTGTGGGGTCTTTACAAGAACCTGTCACTCTCTTGTTTGTCCTCCTGATGGCATGCAGCACATCCCAGCAGGCAGGGCCATCACCATCCCCACTCTGGGCATCTCCACAGCCTGAGGCTGGGGCAGCAGCATCCACCCTTAGTACCTTTAACCCAGGTCAAGTTCTCAGATGTATCAGGGCCATTGGTCCAGCTCATGCCAGAGGCAGTCTCATTTAGGAAATAAACATAACTGGACCATGTTCTCTAAGAGTAAACAGCCACGTACAACACCTACATTTGAAATGTAGTGGTGTTCATTGCAGTCATGCTCAATCGACTTACTGCTAAAGGATGTTTTTCAACACTTAGTATTAAAAAAGTTGTTAGGTGTTTTACGTAATTGCTGGCACACAACCCAGATTAAGGGCCCCAGATCAGATCATTAAGAGACTTGCAGTAATTAAGGCACAAACACACCTAATGCAGTGCTGGCAGTTTTTCTTTCTGTTTTTGCCTGAGTGACAGAAGTCCAAATTTGAAAATAACAACCCAGAATTTCAGAGAGGTTTTAGCCTGTTCTCTAATAAGCTGTACTGCAACTCTTTCTGGAAGGTTCTCTGAAACCATAAAGTCCTGAACTATGTTTATAATAATAAAAAAAACCTGCACATCTGATTTGAAGATTTAATTACTTGGTTAGAACATGAAGTGGCAGGTTGCAATACAGATAATAGTTTCGGCAAAGCTGCAGACATTAATCTAGAGGAAGCTCTGGTATGAACCTCCTCTGATATATTCACAAGAGGTGTCTTTGCATTATTAAAACCAAGAGAAGCCACAAAAATTCATATTCCTGAGAGAGTTAAACGTGAAGAGGAGCCTACTCTTAACATGAAATTTGGATTAACTTCTACCAGGGCCCTTGGTCTTTGAACCATGAGCTGAAAAATAAAAAATCCAGGAGTTCTAATTCGTTCAACATTACAAAAGGAGAAAAGAAAAGGAAAAGGGATAAAATAATAGTCCAGAGGAAAGAAACAGTGGGTTAAGGTACAATATAAATTCTAAACATAAAAAACACTTTCAAATAACACTGTGTGTGACACAGTAAAGCCTTTTGTCTGTGATTCCTGCCCTGAATGCAGTGCACTTGCAGCTGACTCCAGTCTTTGGACATTACAGATTGTAACACTGCTAATTTTCAGAACTCTTACAAAGCTTTCAATTTATCAAAAGCATTCCAGGAGAGAAAAACTCCATGTAAATCTTTTGTGCAAAGGAAGAAAATAGGATCTCATAAAATCCTCATGCTTGAAGAAACAAAAACTCCAGGGCAAACATAAGAGAATGACACATCTTCTCACAAAACAAACAAACAAACAAACACATAAACAAACAAGCACCAAAAAAACCCCTACCTCGTCTTCACTCTTCCAGACAATAGTCTAGAAATTCAGGA
The DNA here is from genome assembly GCF_000695765.1 of Mesitornis unicolor. Lineage (NCBI taxonomy): Eukaryota > Metazoa > Chordata > Aves > Mesitornithiformes > Mesitornithidae > Mesitornis > Mesitornis unicolor. Next base: position 23,659 of record NW_010196096.1, read on the forward strand.
TAGTTACTGATAAACAAACTAGGTCACTACATAGATACCAAAGATATAGTAATTTCTAATGAAGTGAAATGCTCACAGGAAATTTTCAGAAAGCCTGAGATAGCTGTACTGAATGCAGAAGCCTGTTTTATCTACAGACATCACCACCATTCCTGACTTTTTGGTGAATACTGCAGAACATTAATGCTATATGAAGATCTGTCCCATGTTAGTACTCACAAATATGTTAGAAAAAGCCAAAAGCCTCCACAAAAATTGCACATTAGTACAGCAATGACCCATCCACTGCTGGTAACACATCCCTCACAATGCATGCCACTGTCATTTACAACCAGGCTACCCATGAGTTCTGACAGGATCTCATGATGACACATTGATGCTACTCCAAGAACACCACTGGCAATGTACCGCAAACTCCATACATATACAACTTCTTCTGAGTCCTCACTTCAACCAGTACAGTAAGGATTTACTAATCCTTAAAGATGATCAAGACTGAATATTCTCCCTTTCCACCCAGACAGCAATAGGAATTGCATGGCATAGAACTGACCCTACTCCTTCATCAGACACTGGCAGAATGATATCCATCTGTGGCCTTCAGACTGCTCCCCAAAGCCGAAATGCTAGGCAAAGCCTATGTGGCCAAAGAGCAGAGGTGGCACAGAGCTATTCCACTTCTCAGGGTGGGTATGATCCAAAAGTTAGTATTTTATTTTTAAACTACATCAACTTAGAAGAAGCATCTTCTATAAAGCCAATTTCAGCAGATATACACTACAGCTTGTAATCTACTAGAACAGTAGTTTTATGTCTTTTATGCTGTTCTTTTTCAAAGAACAGATGCAATACATCTAAAATCTTCAGCAATTTTACTGCTGTATCTTAACAGGAAAATGGGGCAAAACAAAACTATACCCTTTCTGAAGCTGCTTTTTCTACAGGAAATCTGTTCTGAGATCCTATATTAAAGGCTTTTAAAATTATTCCAACTGTTACAAAATACATATACCATGCAGACTGGGCATCTGCAATTTGAATTCTAAAAGCTTCCAACACCTCACTTTCAAATTGGAAAAGAAATTAGAATCTCTTGCATATACACTAATAAAGTGGGAACACAGAATAACATTAACTGAGAGTCTTCCTGAAACAGCAATTCCAGATGATCACCTGTTTGTGAGATCCCTGCAACTCTTTGGGTAAATATTACCAGTATGCTAACACTCCTCACACACACATAATGAAATGTATATGCAAGCAGCTGCAATGATGGCAGTGAGCGGCTGAGGGAGCTGTGTCTCTTTATCTTGGAGAAGAGGAGACTGAAGGGTGACCTCATTAATGTTTATAAATTTGTAAAGGGCGAGTGTCAGGAGGAAGGAGCCAGGCTCTTCTCTCTGATGTCCAATGACAGGACAAGGGGCAATGGGTGCAAGCTGGAACATAGGAGGTTCCATGTGAACATGAGGAAAAACTTTTCTACTGTAAGGGTTACAGAACACTGGACCAGGCTGCTCAGTGAGGTTGTGGAGTCTCCTTCTCTGGAGACATTCAAAACCAAGCTGGACACGTTCCTGTGTGACCTAGTTTAGGTGATCCTGCTCTGGCATGGGGGTTGGACTGGACAATCTTTCGAGGTCCCTTCCAACTCCTGAGATTCTGTGATTCTGTGATTCAGTGCAGGAGCTTGCACTGCAGGAGATCTAACATCACAGCATTTAGCAGACATGAAGTCATCAAATCTCATCACTTCTCTTAAAGGAGGAAGCCTTTCTGTGTGTTGTATTGAACTCAAACTTCAGGGATGCTCTTTCACACACTCTTCAAGAAAGGAGGGGAAAAAGAAACAAAACATAAAAAGCATGATGTGACACAAGAGATAAAAGATTGCTATGAAAGATGCTAGCACACAACAATACAATTGTCTGCCAGACTAGAACACTTATAGGGTGAAAAAACAGCTTCCTGAATTTCAAAAAAAATAAAAAGAAAACTTTCTGTATTTCTTGTTACAATTCTTCAGCTCTGAAACCAGTGCTGCTCTAGAGGGAAAGCCCAGTTCAGAAAATTGATTATAATTAAATCTGACTGATCTTCATTCCAGTGAAGATGGGGTACACTATTCGTGACTAGAAAAGAAACCAATGTACGTATTTTTAATTATTTATTGTTTTCTACAGGAAATGAAAATAAAAAACAGTCAAAACCTATCAAAAAACAATCAAGCAGCAGACTAATTGGTCAAAATCAATTACTGGTCTCAGACCCTAGGAAGCTCCCACAAGGCTGGTGTGAGAAGCTGTGCTAAAGGGACACTGCCACTTGGGAAGGTCACAACACTTCTTGATCATGTTCCTTACTTCCTGAAAGATGCGGTTTTGTCCAGCTGAATACAGCTGCCAGATACAGCCTGCAAACATACACATGAAGTCCTTGTGAAACAAGTAAGCAAAATATTTTATATTAACATTTTGAAGTTTCTTCTTTCCTCCTGAAGTAACTAAAGAATGCAGTGATTTTACTCATTCATTTTGGCTGCTTCTTTCTTCTTACTCAGCCTTCAGTTGGTCTGGATGGAGAAGCCAGAACTATGTCTACTCATCAGTAGTTTTAAAGCAATTTACTTGCCTAGAAATAAGCCAGGGCAGAATTTCTAAGGCAGGCAGCTCCTCCCACTCTATTGAGAGAGCCCTGAGCATTGCCTGATTTGCCTGGCCAAGGACCAATCTTTATCCACAAGACAAATATTTGATATAAAATAATTATGGAAGAAAAACACTGTCATCTCTCCTCATCAAAATAACCTACCAGGACAGTTTAGTTAATCAACACTTGATGGACCCCTAGATGGCAAGGCAGGATGCAGATACTCAGGGCTGGGAGACAGCAAGAGAAATACAGAATTTGCTCCTGTGCCAACAGCCAGGCCACAGCAATGCAGATAGAAACACGACACGTACTCACAGGTCCAATTTCTGTACCTGGTTTCCACAGTGCATGATATATAGCTATGCATGAGGCCAGAAGAAGTTTGGCATTCAGAACCTTAGGGCATGGCAGGGGAGCGAGTGAGCTTGTCTTCCTGCTCAAAATGGTTTAAATTTATCTGTTTGGCACTGCAAAATAGACTTGGGACATTCATACATTGAGAATCACCAAGTACCTGGATGATCTGGTAGGTGCAGAAACATCTTACTTGGCAAAAAATGCATAAACCATCACTGAGAAAACTATCTGTAACTTCCCTCTGCAGATACCAAGAGAGGACACCTTCGGTGCCCAACAGCCTCATGCCACTTCCTCCTCCCTCCTTCTTCCAGCCACCCTTCCTTGCTCCAGCACTGAAGCCTGCCTGATCCTGCCTTAAGTCATCCCAACAAGCTAAACCTGCATTGCATAGAAATGAATAATTTTTTAGTGCTTTGCATAAGACCATCACCAGTGGCAAAATTAGGGAAAAGTCAAGGGCAAACAGCAATTTGACTGTCATGGGCATATTGTCAACTCTCACCTGACAGAGTTGGTCCTCTCAGCTGATGTTTGGCAGTAACAAGCTACAGAGACTTGGGAAATTTCCTAGAGACGAGACCCTTGTTCCACCTCTCCAGTGGCCAAGAGGCAGCATCGTTACCACAGGTCAAAGCTGCTCCTTTTGTTACTCTACTTTTATTCACCCTCATCATTTTACATGTATGTTAGCACATAATTACCCAGCTATACCAAAAGATACAGAGGCATACTAGAGTAATAACTGCTCTTGCTGCGTGAAGCAATACTGATGTAGTCTCAATATTAAGCCAGTACATATAGACAACACTTTCCTTGAGCACGTTTCAGGGTTCTTTCTCAGATATTGCTTAATTTTCCTTCCCCCAACAGATTTCATGAAAAAAGAGGTACCCCTCTGAGACATTTCCAAGCGTGTCTGACATTGCTTTAATTACCTTTGTTTTGTTGATCTCTGGTTGTTCACTGTGACTTTAGTAACAGGCTGAACCAGAAGACTCACATTTGGAGAGAAGAGTTTGAATTAAGTAAAACCACCATAAGAAGGAGCCATAGAGAGTAAATATACATATAAGTCTGCAACAGTACAAAAATGCAGCATTTCTTAAAGAAGATTCTAAAAGAAAATATGCGCAACATACAGCAGGTTAAAGAGGAGCCTAGTGAGGAAAGTCAATAGGGTGGGCATGATCACACCCAGGAAAATGAAAGGCACTATTAAGAGGTTGATCTTTATCCTGAAGGACTAGCTGTATCTGGTGCATCATTTCGTATGAGGTCTGAAGGTAGAGACACACAAAAAGCCATCAAATAAATTAGACAAATGCACCATTAAACAAATACATATAGGACGTACAATACAGGAGAACTCCTAGGGCATTTTAGCTGCTTCCCATGACAACAGCATATGATTTCCCCATCCACACTGTACACTTTTCACAGTATTAATCTAATCTTCCCTTAAAATTGTTCAAACAAATGGGTGTTCAGTGGTTTTAAAATAGTTCTGGAATAGTATCTGAAAGCAATCAGCTACCAGGTCTTCATTTTTAACCTAGAAAAGCCCTTGTAAGGCAATCATGTGCAATTCCTCACACAAGTAAGGAATCTGAAAAGTTACATAGCAAATCTTATTTTCTCCAACCCTATTTCAAAAGCTCAAGCTGCAAAGCGTGTGAGTTAAAGGAAAAAAAAAAATCAGTCTCTGAGCCCAGGCCACTGTCTGCAAATGTGATACTCAACTAGAAAAACAAAAAACTGGCACACAGATTATCGTATGGCCTACGGAACTGTAATAGAGAATCAGAGAGGAAGCCTGGATTAAAAAGGCTGGTTGTGTGCAATGATGTCCAGCAGTGATAGATGCTGTTGTACATGAGGGAGAGATGGACTGAAAGATATAAATATTAAATATAAAATAAATCAAATGTCTTTTATTTTGTATTTTTCACACTCATACATGGCATATATGTCTCATCCAAAAGTATTTCCTTCATTGTCTGTTGTACCTTCACTGCTGTAGAAACATCAATAAATGAGTAATCAGATGGCAGAAATTACTGTTATTTACACACTGCTGTCACAGTTCTCCATAATTATACAGGTTGACACAGCATCTTGACAATCATAGAAAAAAACCAGTTTTTGTAGAAATTTTGTCAGCCTCCTTACATAGAAGCATGGCAAATAAAATTACTGTCGCTAAAAATTTGCAAAGTAATAATGTCTTTCATTTTTTTTTGTCTCTGTCAAAAAGTCACTGTTGGGAGAATACCCAAAGACAGCAAAAAACCCCTCTAAGTCTGGTCAAGTTACGCCTCTGGATCTGTGCCTGCTCTCCCATGCACCACCTGGGATGAGAGGTAACACGGAGCATCTGCATCAAACCTTCCACTCCCCTCAGATCTCCTACCTCCTCCAAACCTCCCACCTCCTCCAGTGGAGGCCCCGGCTCCCCTCCTCTTCCCTGTGGCCTCTGAGGTCAGAAATGACCCATGAAATTGAGGCAGTCATGCATCTTTTCCTCACATCTTTCATTTCCCAGTGGGATGCACAAAGCTCCTGCTCAGGCTCCATGTAAGGAGAACAGGACTTCTTGCACTTGCTCATCCGTCTGCTGCTCCTCCCTGCTGTCATCTGCATACTTGAGTTTACTGATTTAAATATTGCGGTTAAAATCCTAACTCTTACAACCGAAAACTTGCCGTTCTGCAGCCACAAGTGGTATAGCTGAGATACTCCAAAATTCTCCTTTAAAATGGCATAGACAAATGTGTATTTTCTTCTGCATTTTCAAAAAAAACTTCACCACATTGTTACAGTAATAAAAAACATTTGCCTACAAATGACTCCTTATTAAAAAGTCTAGGAGAGGTGGACTGTGGAATAATATTGTAACTTTTGACTCAATAGTCTTTGAAGTTCATTGCTTTTTTTGAATACAAGTTATTTTGACTTGAAATATTGAGCTCTGCCTCCAAAGGTCATAGGACGATGAAGTCTTATCTAACACTATCCAAAAACTTTTAAGAAGTATCAGACTAGATGTGTGGCACATAGAATCATAGAATGTATTGGGTTGGAAGTGACCTTTAGAGATCATCTAGTCAAAACCCCATAGGGGGTTACATAGGTTACACAGGTGAATGTAACTCCTCTGTACGCTACCAGAAGTGTGGATATTCCCACGATATAGTATGTATGCATACAGTCACTACATAGCATGTAAAATTAAATTGTTTTTGTGCGTGCTTCATATGATAATGCATTCATGCACACACTACAGACTGTAATTATTAGCTAGATTAGCTAGAGACTTTATTAGATAATCATAGTCTGTTTCATTTCTCAGCTTCTAAAACTTAAAGCTAGAGAAACCCCCCTACTGTGATGAAAGGTAACACAGCTTGCGGATTAAAAGGGAAAAAACCCACACAAACAAAGAGAAAAACCCCACAAGTATATTCTTACAACACCAAGACTGAGAATTGATAAAATCCCAAACCATGAAGACATGCATAAATTCTGCATCTCTGAATTTCTGGGAACTTCAGCTGCTAGTTCAGCTCCTGCTTTCTGTAATGTCAATCATCCAGGTGTCACAGAATCACAGAACGTTAGGGATT
>NW_010196097.1:0-536 GCF_000695765.1 Mesitornis unicolor
CCACTTGGGAGGAACACAGGACTGTTGTCAGGGGATGTGGGGAGGCAGCTAGGAAAGGTAAGGCCTCCAAAGCTGGACACAGCACTGCAGGTGGGGTCTGACCAGAGCAGAGCAGAGGGGCAGAATACCCTCCCTGGCCCCATGGCCACACTTCTTGTGATGCAGCCCAAGATGCGGTTGGTTTCTGGGCTGCAGATGCACATTGGTGGCTCATGTCCAGCTTCTCATCCACCAGTACCCCAAGCACTTTTCCTCAGGGCTGCTTTCCAGCACATCATCTCCAAGCTTGTATCAGTAATGAGGACTGTCCCTGCCCAGGTGCAGGACCCTGCACTTGGCCTTGTTGAACCTCATGAAGCTCACCTGGGCCCACCTCTCCAGCTTGTCCAGGTCCCTCTGGATGACATCCCATCCCTCTGGCATGTCAACCACACCACTCAGCTTGGTGTCATCTGCAAACCTGCTGAGGGTGCACTCAATCCCACTGTCTATATCATTGATGAAGATATTAAATTAAGAGACTAAAAAGCCACGTT
>NW_010196097.1:797-6491 GCF_000695765.1 Mesitornis unicolor
ATCTGCCTCTGCAGAGCTTCTAGGAGGATCTGCTCCATGATCTTCCCAGGCACAGGGGTGAGGCTGAGGTCGGTAGTTCCCAGGGTCCTCCTTTCTACTCTTTTTTAAGATAAGTTTGATGTTTCCCTTCTTCCAGTCACCAGGGACTTCACCTGACTGCCATAACTGTTCAAATATCATGGAGAGTGGCTTGGCAGCTCCATCAGCCAATTCCTTCAGGACTCTGGGATGCATCTCATCAGGTCCATGGAGTTGTGTATGTTAAGGTTCCTCAGATGGTCACAAACTTTATCTTCACTTACAGTGGGAGGGACTTTTCCTGCCTGGTCCCTGCCTTGTGGGCCATCAACTCCAGAGCTGTGAGGAGAGAGGCGGCCAGTGAAGATTGCAGAAATTTGTTGAGAGCCTCAGCCTTCTCCTCGTCTGTTGTTACCAGTTCACCACTGTGAAGGGTGGGGATAGTTCCTTTAACCTTCCTTTTCTGGTTGACGTACCCATAGAAGCCCTTCTTGTTTTCTTGGCATCTCAAGTTCAGCTCCAGCTGTGCCTTGGCCTTCCTGACCTCGTCCCTACACACCCAGGCAACATCCCTGTACTCTTCCCTGGATCCCTGTCCCTGCTTCCACTGCCTGTGCAGTTCCATCTTGCCTTTTAGTTTGGCCAGCAGGTCTCGGCTCATCCATGCTCTTCTCCTGCCTTCCTTACCTGATTTCCTACACTTGGGGATCAAGAGCTCTTGCACTCTGGAAAGCCTCCTTAAAGAACGGCCAGCTCCATTCTGCTCCCTTGTCCTTGAGAGCCACTTCTCAGGGGGTCCTATTGACCAGCTCCTTGAAGAGCTGGAAGTTGGCTTTCCTGAAGTTCAGGGTCCTGACTGTGCTTCTCGTGTGAGTCGTACGCCTTAGGACAGTCAGTGGCACCAGTGCATGATGGCTGCAGCCCGGGCTGCCTCCAGTCTTGACATCCCTGATGAGCTCACTTGCATTGGTCACCATCAGGTCCAAAATCGCTTCCCCTCGGGTAGGGCTGTCCATTTCCTGTCTTAGAAGGTTGTCATCAAGGCACTCCAGGAGTCTCTTGGATTGCCTACAGCTCGCCGTGCTGCTTTCCCAACATGTCAGGGTGGTTGAAATCCCCCAGCGGGATGAGAGCCTGAGAGCTCGATGCCTCCTGGAGCTGGGGAAAGAAGGCTTTGTGGATAGGCTCCCCTTGATCAGGCTGCCTGTGGTAGACACCCAGCACAAGGAGGAGAGGTACAGAAGGTTTAGGATGGTCAGACGGGCACGGCAGCATCCGTGCAGGGAGACCCAGTGGGGACAGACTCTCAGTTTGGAAGGAGCTCACCAATGTGGCTGTGATCATTACGGCTGTGGCTGAAGTGCGCAGGGCAACCAGTCGTGTTATGAAACTGCAGCAACACCTCATTAACACACATCATTACGTGTTCAGTCATATGTATAAATGTGCTAAATGGGCTAGGGAATGGGTCTGCAGAGATCCACCAGCACTGCAGGGCTAACAAAGCGTTCTCTAAGCCTAGTGCATTAATGTCGCCCTCTGTTTTAAGTTACAGTTCGTAATGTTCTTCTTTTTCCTTGAGCAGACTGGATTTCTGCCAAACGTGTTCAAAGCCATGTCTCACCGACCTGCTGAATTCAGAGCTTTTTTTGCTTATTACAACGCCATTATGAATAAAGACACAGGTAAACCATACAGCCCCCTCAAAACTGTGGAAAGTTGCTAGAGGCGACATTTCTGACATCCTTGGGTGTGCTGCCTCACCGTGCCCTCTCCCAGCCCACAGTAACGGCTGGCAGAGGCTGGAACCCTGCAGCTGCTTCTGGCTTTGCTTGTGTTCCATGCAGCTTCATACTCTGTAGCTTGTGGTTAAAAAGCAGCTCTCAAGGCAAGCTCTGCTGCCCCACTGCACCGTGCTCCGTGTCACGACAAAGAAAGGATGGCTGCTGCCTACGGGAGGGTGAGCCAGGAGCCGAGGGTGCTGAGCAGGTGCTGGCAGAGGCAGTGGCTTCATGGGTAACGCTGCAGCCCCACGCTGCCGGAGCAAGGCGGGCAGAGCAGGTCTGGCAGTGGTCACGGCCAGCCCAGGAGTCCAGATTTCCCAGGCAAGTCCATGGGCAAGAGGCAGATTCAAGATCAAGCCAGAACATTGGCCTGGGGGCCAGCTGGGTTGCTGAGGAGCAGGGTGATGCCCAGGGCCCAGTGTAGAACAGCTCCCAGGGGAGGGCAGGTCCTTGCTGAGCCTCCCTGCAGCTCTTGCTTCACAGCAGTTTGTGGCAATGGCCTGCCCGCAAGCAGCGCACGGCACCTGTGTGAGGTGGCTGTGTCCTCTGGTACCATGGGATGTCCAACCTGGGGTGTCCATGCCCTGCAGCGGCAGGGAGAGAAAGGAAGGTGCTCGCTGTGCTGGGACGCCTGTGCGGGCTCTGGGCGCTCTGGTGTGAGGCAAGGGAGGGCTGGCTGCAGCAGTGCTGTGGCACAGGGCTGTAGGGGACTGCACGGCTGTAGGGGACTGCACGGCTGTAGGGGACTGCACGGCTGTAGGGGACTGCACGGCTGTAGGGGACTGCACGGCTGTAGGGGACTGCACGGCTGTAGGGGACTGCACGGCTGTAGGGGACTGCACGGCTGTAGGGGACTGCACGGCTGTAGGGGACTGCACGGCTGTAGGGGACTGCACGGCTGTAGGGGACTGCACGGCTGTAGGGGACTGCACGGCTGTAGGGGACTGCACGGCTGTAGGGGACTGCACGGCTGTAGGGGACTGCACGGCTGTAGGGGACTGCACGGCTGTAGGGGACTGCACGGCTGTAGGGGACTGCACGGCTGTAGGGGACTGCACGGCTGTAGGGGACTGCACGGCTGTAGGGGACTGCACGGCTGTAGGGGACTGCACGGCTGTAGGGGACTGCACGGCTGTAGGGGACTGCACGGCTGTAGGGGACTGCACGGCTGTAGGGGACTGCACGGCTGTAGGGGACTGCACGGCTGTAGGGGACTGCACGGCTGTAGGGGACTGCACGGCTCCCCAGCCTTTGAGGAGGTGCCGTTTGGGGAGAGCCTGTTCCTCCCTCACACTCCCCGTGGTACAGGGCACCAAGGGGGCTGTGCTCATTGCTTTTGCTTTGAAGGTACATTAATAAAACTCAGATTTTGTAAGATAGGCTGGTGCGTGTAGACTGCTCCTGCTCTGGAGGAGTGTCTCAGCAAGTTCTGGGGGCACTGAGGAGCACAATACTAATTTGTCAGCCATTAGGGTCACCTTGGGGTCGACTCCCCTGGGTTTGCTCTCTCCCCAGCCTCTGCAAGTGTTTATCTCCACAGGATCTCGAGCACTGTAGCACCCTGCACACCAGCATTACCTGAAACCTATAACAGAGTTTTATCACTTTGTTCCCATGAAAGAGAGTGTTGCAGTCCTTACAGAACTGCGGTTTTTCCTCAGTGGAAAACTGACACTAAATTTCTGTCCCAGTTAACCAGGACACTTTGCTATAGTTTTCTCCTGATGCTGGCATGTGGTAACCAAGGCCTTCACTCATCTTTACACAGATGCAGGGGCTGGGGGAAGTGGAAACCCAGGCAAGTTGACCCCAGGCTGACCAATGAGTGCTATTCAAACCTTAAACATCACATCGACTATAGACTGGGGAGTTTTCTGGGGATGGCCCTTTTCCCACCTCCTGCTCCTTCCTTTTTCTTCTTCCCTCTTCCACGGCTGATATCTCCAAAGGGACTTGTCTACTGTCCTACCCCTGAGGCCTGCTCCCCCACAACATTGGCTCAATATAGCTCTGTGTACTTTATACTAATGTTGTTATTAATATTAGTTTTTATTATTACTTCATTATATGTATTACCCTGTCAACCCACAGATCTCCTTTCCTTTTCCCGACCCCCCCCCTCCCCGGGTAGGGAGGAGGCATCGGGTGATAGAGCAACTGCATAAACCATGACACGCGGGAAGGGACCCCTTTCACTAGATGCGGGAGAACAAAGCCCCATCCAACCTGGCCTTGAACTTCACAACTTCTCTGGACAACCTCAGTGTCCCAGTTTCTCACCACCCTCATCGTAGAACAATTTCTCCTTATGTCCAATGTAAACCTACCATCTTTCTGCTCAAACCCTTGCCCTGTCACCCAGGAGCTTTGGTTGCAGTGTCTCCCTGCGTGCTCTCTGGAGTTCTGTCTGCTGGGCTGTGCCGCAGGCAGCTTGCACCCAGAGCCCTCTCCTCCCCGTTTCCTGGGTGATACTTCTTGTGCTGGATGTTTTCGGTAGCAAAGTGTGCTAAATCTTTTGCTGTCCCTGTAGGGCGACTCAGCAAGGCAGACAAAGAGCTCATAATTGTGGCTACCAGTGTGGTGAATAGATGTCCCTACTGTGTGATTGCACATGGAGCACTTCACCGGATATATTCCAAACAGCCAGCGCTGGCTGACCAGGTCAGTGGGATCACAGCAGCGTGTGCCCCACTGCCTTTGCGTGGTCCTTTGGGAGGTGGGAACGGCCCTCTCGCGTCTGCTTTTTTCACCTGACGTTTTGATCCTGAAGTCTCTGCGGTTCCCGACAATCCTGACATGTCTGAGGCCCCAGCACAGCGCCTGCCCTCGCAGGTTTACTGGTGAGCAGTCAGAGCAGTAGCCAGTGGGGCAGAACCTCAAGGTGGGCTCTGTGTATCCTCACCCACCTTCCAAGAAAGGTGTGGAGAGGGACGGTTGGCCTGGAGAGCATTTGTCCTGCTGCCCACATTTGCTGCTGTTTTAATCTTGTCTGTGGAGGAACCTGCTACCAATGGGGAGCTGCAGCATCCTGGTGGCGTTGGGTCCCATTTCAAGAAGTCCTCCATAGCCTGCTCAGAAAAAACTGCTGCAGTCAGAGAATCACAGCATCACTGGGTTGGAAAAGCCCTTTAGGGTCATCAAGTCCAGCCATGCCCTGTCTACCACTGACCCATGGCCCTCAGTCCGTTGAACGCCTGCAGGGATGGGGACTCCCCCACTGCCCTGGGCAGCCCCTGCCAGGCCCTGAGAACCCTTTCTGGGAAAAGCTTTTCCCTCAGATCCAACCTCACCCTCCCCTGGCACAACTTGAGGCCATTTCCTTTCATCCTATCCCCTGTTCCTGAGGAGCAGAGCCCGACCTCCCCTCACTCCCCCCTCCTTTCAGGAGCTGCAGAGGGGATGAGGTCTCCCCTCAGCTCCTTTTCTCCAGTTGAACCCCCCCCTTTTCCCCCGTTTAACCCCCCACCCCCCCCAGCCACTCTCCGTTATTCGGGTGCTCCAGACCCTGCCCCAGCTGGGGGATAAAATAGACAAGTGTTTTGTCTGATGGTAGCTGGGTGGTCTGGTTCAGGTGCTGAGAACCTGCATCGTGCCATGTCTTTGGTTCGCAGAGCACAGAAGGTGGGGATCAGTCAGTGTTTTGGGTCCGTCTGTGCTACCTCTGGTTTTTGCCTTTCCACAGGTCATTGTGAACTGGAAACTGGCTGACCTGAGCGACCGAGACCTGGCAATGCTGGAGTTTGCTCTTGCAGTCTGTCGAGCTGATAACATCACTGAAGAGCATTTCCAGAAGCTGGAGAGGCATGGTTTTGACCGCGAAGATGCCTGGGACATAGGCATGATCTCTGCTTTTTTTGCTATGTCTAACCGCATAGCTCACTTTATCGACCTG
>NW_010196097.1:6522-6763 GCF_000695765.1 Mesitornis unicolor
ACAAGGATTTCTACACCAGGGGCAGGGTGCCCCGCGGAGAGAAGGGGGCAGCTGAGCCTGCCTGACATGGGGCAGCAATGGTTTTGTGTCTGCACGGTTGATCAAGCTCTTGATTCACAAGCTGTGTGGTGTATTTCTGAGCGTGTCGCGGTGCGCAGTTGCTGCCAGGCTGCGGCCATGGGGGCGGTGGGTGGGCTCCCCTTCTCCGGGCACTCCACGCAGACACCCGATGGGCGGTCCG
>NW_010196098.1:0-24708 GCF_000695765.1 Mesitornis unicolor
GGCCCCGCCCCACCCCGCCCCAGGCACCGCCCGCCGCCATCTTCGTGTGGGCAGCGCGGGGTGTCAGTCGGGGGGGATTTCAGGGCATCGAGTTTCAGCGTTTCACCCCCTTGTGCGTGGTGGTCTCTCGGGCGCTGCGGGCATTGCCAGTCGCCTTGTGAAGGGCCAGGAGAGCTCCTATTGTGTGGCCCTTGGGTTCACATCAACCTGGGGTGCAGGCGTTCAGAGAGGAAAATGTCACAGGGTCTGGAGAGCGTCTGGGTCCTCTTTCACAGCCAACCGTGACCTTGGGCAAGTCTCTGCCTTCCCGCGGTCCTGTGGATGAGGCAGGTTTTCCCCAAGGGTAACATAGCAGATGTTCTCCATGGGCGTGTGGAGCTCACGCTGGCAGCGAGGGCCCTGCAGAAGGGCAGTGAGACAGATGTTTTTAGAGGCACACAGGGAATGTGATATGCTGCCACTTACCATTTGTGTAGGCAGACGTCAATCATGCTGAAAAACACACATGAGGAGAAAACTCCCCAAGGAGCTTACAGAAGACAGGAGTTTCCTTCACTTTGAATTGCCATTTGTATTCTGAGTGTTGTGTAAACATTAAATATTTAAAACATTGCCTGTAGCACTCTTGCTTCTCGGCGCGATTTGGATAAAGCCATTCCTGTCTCAGGGTCATGAGAAAAGCTCTCGGGCTGAACTGTTTTCCCTTATCCATCTGAGCAGCTGAGACCTCCAGGAGCGGTACCCCTCTGAAAGAGGCTTAAATCAAAGCCTCATTTAACATTAGGAGGAGTTGGAAGGGGACCGGATCACGTGTTCTCTGTCATTCACGGTCTGTGCGACAATGCTGCTGCAGGAACGTTGTCCGAGCCTGTGATCTGGTGATTTCAGGTGTTGGTAACTCTTAGCTGCTCTTCTAGTTCCACACGTGCAGCTCTTCATACAGAATCTGAGGTGATCCTTCCTGCTGGAACCTGAAAGCCAAAGAAATGCTAAGCCCACTTTGGGCACCTGCACTGTGTTTTGGCTGTGGCCTTAGGGGACTCCTTAGGCCACTCCTGTGGCCACATAAAGAGTTGAAACCAGCTCTCCTGAGTTGGTCTGCTGCTCTAATTACACTTTTCCTTGTGTTATTGCCTGACATTTTTAAAAGTCACAGCTGATCTACTTTTCTGACCAGCAGCAAAGTATTTTGAGTCATTTAGATTTAAAGACTTAAGGATATTAAGGACAGGCTTGTTTTTCTGTATCTAAATCTATGTCAAGGGAACAGAAAGGTCTTTTTTAGTTACTGCTTTAATGGAATAAGTCATGAGGGGGATGCTGTACTTGTCCATGTGTGCCTGTCCTAGACTACTTTGTCATGAGACACCATACGGAAATTGTCCTTTAAAAGGAGCTATGAGGAGGGCACGGGAGGACACGTTTGCCCTTATTCTCAAGTTTTCCAGCATGAAAGTGCACTGCCTCCCCTCCCCACCCAAAGGACAGCCTATTCATTTGCAGAGCTAAAAAGCTTGGCCTCATCTCGCTGCATTTGGCTCATCTTCCTGCTGCCTGTGCGGTAGTACATGGGTGGGCGACCTCATTTGAGAGCTGATTCCATTATAGATCAAGTGTGTTCCTCCCCTCACATATCTCATAGTTATCTTCTTCTCTGATGAGGACTTCTTAATTAAAGCATGAACAATTTGTGACAGAACAGCATCTTCCAAAGATTTCCTTTCCTGGGTGCACAAATGCATTGTTCTCCAAAGGCCAAGCTGGTAATCTGTTAATTTAAAATCAAGGTTTTATTGCTGCATCCTGCTGGAGATGCTGGTCACCTTTCTAGACTGTGTAGCAGGAATCATAATTTACAGGGTGCTTACAGGGTGATGCATTTTCAGTAGGAATTTTTCCAGTTATTACAGTCAGGCTGCTGCACTGTGCTAATACAAGCTTAGGTTGGCTTTGCTGCCTTATTTTTCAGCAAAGCTGGAGCCATACAAGTCAGAGAAAGGCATCTTTGTCCCCCTACTGTCCCCAAACCCAGCAATTGAGTTCCCCTGTTCCACCAGCATTTGAAAGCTCGAGGAGATTATATTGCCTGTAGGAAGGTCTTTCTGGTTGTTCTGTGAGTGGTGCCACTGGAGTGTTTCGGACCATTCATGTGTTTTTGCAGCTCTCCAGAGGATCTCCCCATGGTTATGAATGCTCGTATCCATTTGGACATCTCTGCTTTTGAAGGTGGACTAACACTGATGTGTTGTCTAGAGAGCAGCAAGCAGCCAGCCTGTGGCGACAACCTCCGAGAGAAACTTTTTAAATCGCAAGATTTTATGACATGCAGTGAAAGGGTGCACCTGAGAAGGTGGTCAAACTCACAATTTGTTGCTCTGGGCTCAAGAAGACCAAGCTCTGAACACAGCTGGTGAACATCATTTCCTGTGCTCTAAAATCCTCCTCATGCTCCATTAAAAGCAGCAAACCTGCTGTGAAACCACGGTGCTGTGAGTGGCAGCCAGTGTCACCGAACTGACGTGTTGCCAGCTACCTTCAGAAGTAACCTTTTTCTCCTCAGCTACGATTGCCTTCCGGCTGTCACTCTCTCCCGGTGACTGGAAGAATAGAGGTTTATCCAGCTTAATGGCACTTCCCATGGCCGTGTGTGGGTGCTAAAAGCACGCTCTGAGCATTTAAATTAGAAGACGACATGCACATCACGGCTGGAGCATGGTTGTCAGAAGAAACAACTCAAGTCTTTTCCAAACAGCTGTTCGACTGCCAACACTCATTTGGGCGCACAAACTGGGGGAAGACCTGTGCTTAAAATAAAAGGGTTTCCAGCACAAGCAAGCAGCAGATTTGACTTATTTAGCATCTTTTAGTGGCTCTCACATTTACTGCCAACTCACACCACGCTGGTGGGCTCTGTCCTGAGCAAAGCAGGAGACAGAAGGTGCTTCTCTGTCCTTGGAAGAAGGTGCTCCTTCGCAATAACAAATCGCACGAGCAAAGCCAGCTGTTAGTGTCCTAACCACTGAATTTGGACAGGAACAGGGAGGGAATGTCACCACTAGGCCAGCACCGCATCTCCTTCAGTGAGGGGTGCGTCCCCAAAGGCTTTGCAGGCTCCGATTATCCCACTGGTTTCAGGCTGAACTCTGTAACCATGTTCCTGATCACTGCTTATGCAAAGATAAAACATATTCTGCAAGATCTTTCCTGCTTTTCACCCCCAGACACGTCAAGGGAGTTTGGGGCACTCAGTGCCTTGCTACCCTACGGCATAACCCCAGAAAAGCTATATAAACCAAACTGCATCATTTCATACATGCAGATTAGGGAGAAGCAGGGTCACTGTCATTGAAGTTGAATGTTTCTGGGATCTCAGGGCAAAGAGATTTATGTAAAACATTGATGAGAATTTTAAAATTTGGTAGCCCTACTTGTGAATAAAAAATACAGATTAACAATGGATGATTATTGTTATTTTCTGTGGTAAAGGTGGGTATATGGTAATTGAAGTCATACTCCATCAAACACTACTCCTGCTCCCTTACACACACACAGTCAATAATCTTACAGAGACTTAACACCAGGAGTCCAGTTGTTTGATGCACCATACAGAGCCCAGGTGAGCATTACTCATATTAACAAGATTGCAAATACAGGACTGAGTGCCTACAGGTTCAAGTCATTGGATTTCTCATTTTCTTTAGGGGCTGTAAAACGAAACATTTTTTATTGGGTGCTTTATTTAAAAAAAACCAATACAACAAGCCCATACAGCTGTACTATGAATCTTTTCCAGTCAACAGCTGGACAGTCATGTCTGTTTGCAGGTGTGCAGGGCCTGCATTATGGTAAAAATGATACTTGCACAGAATACTATACCTATGAAGTGTAAGGGTATTTGAGAGAGGCTGGGGTGGGGGAGCAGGTGGCTGCAGTGGAGGACAAGTGACAAAGCTCAGACTGCAGGAGAAACCATTTAAATGATCTAGAGTTCTTGACTTTTAAAGGTGTTTTATGTACAGTAAAAATTAAACATTACCACATAAACCCTGAGAGGTGATGCTACAACCATGCTTAGCATTTCACAGAGCTAAGCTGACAGAGCCCAGTAAAGGTCCCGTTACTCACGGGTCTGGCTGCCATATTTTGGGCTGCAATTCAAAGGCAGCAACCACAGAAAACTTGGATCATTTGCAGCTGACAAGCTGGACCAGCAAAAAGTAGGTTTTCTTTGATTGGAAACAGATTGTACAGCGAGTAATGGCTGAGCATGAAATCATGGCGATTAGGTCACGAGAGCATGCAAAGGTTTTCCAACCAGGCCAAAAGATTTATTTCAGTCCAAACAACTGACACCTCACAGGGCCAATGCACTTGAACCAAGACCTTCTGGAAACAAACACTGTTTCGCTGCTCTGATGTAACACCACATTCAGAGATACCTGATGTGCATTTCTGTATAAATCCAGGCTGATGTAGCAGAAAAGCTGGAGTTTGGAAACTTAATTTTGCTCTCGTTTACACTACTGTAAATCTGGAGTAATCAGCAAATCAGTGGGATTCATACCAAGACAGTATAATTTCCATTGGGTTGCAGTGCTGGTTCTTGGTGCCACGCTGTCATCATCTAGGTTTCCCCCTAACACTCTCCAGAGGCCTGGGAATTGCTGTGACAGATGCATACAGCAGGATGAGGGTTTTAAATTTGCCATTTTCAGAGCATTTTGTATGGGCAGAAGCACTACCTCTTACGTTTTTTATTGACCTCATCTAATACGTAGCCCCTAGAAACGACACAAGTGTGCTCTGTTTGCTCTTGGGGTGCACAAAGACACAAGGAGAACATTTTCCAAAATACTTGTTCTGCTTTTCTGGTAACATTTACCTCAGTTTCAGTTCATGCACATCCAGATAAAGGATGTTCTTAGGGTGGTTTTCTTCTACTGCTTTGATTCTGGGAACTGCAGTTTTTTTAGTGTGGTCTTTCACTGCAAACAGAACCGCACTGTATGTGCTGTTTCTGGCCTGTCCAAGCGTGGCACAGCAATCACAAGTGGGTGCCAGGAATTGACCAAGTGGAGCCATGCGTTGGTAGCCCCAATGGTGTTTGCCAGCTGGCGTAGCAGCTCCTCTGGATCTGGAGGGCAAAGAGCACAGCCGTCTCTGGGGTGACGTGTGGTGACCACAGGGAAAAAGGGACAAAGGGACCCATCCAAGCACGAAACAGGGTAAAATCCAAGCTTTTTCGTGGTCTGCAGCAGGGATGGCCAGAGCTGACTCGCCACATTCACTTTTAATTCTGCCAGCTGTGAAGCAGAAACAAACAGCAAAGTGGCTTGTACTGTATAATTAAATGAGGAGGTCTAGGCCTTATTAATGTTATTCAGGGCTTACAAGGAAGAATGTTATTGTCTTCACTGTGGTTCTCACAGGGGAGCTGTGAGGGGAGAATTTGGACCTTCTTCAGGCCTGTGTGGGAAGGCAGGACAGACACAGCATATCTCAAATCTCCCCAAACTTCCCAAAGCCAATGTGAGACCGCACAGGCCTTGCCCAGGCCCTTCATTCCAAGGCAGAGTTCAGATGGGGGCCAGATCTTGCTGGTTTGGATCCATGGTTTTGACTGAAATGCTGCACACTGAGAAAGAGCTGCCCTTACCTGCCCCATATCTCCTACAGTCGGAGCCACACTGAGCTCATCCCCATAGCCAAAAGGATGGGTCTTATACAGTGTGTGGTCTTTCAGTCAAGCAGATGTGGGTCTTAATTCAGGGCCATCAAATTTCCTCCCCAGTCTTTTTTCTGCATTTGTACAAGTGGGACCAATTTGGGAAAGCTGATGAATCAAAGTGAACGAGTACCGCTATCATTCACAAGTCATAGTCAGCACACGCTTGCCAAATAAAAGCATCGGAAAGGTTTTTATCGGCCTAAATATTGAAACCAAATTTTATTTTTTTGAAAATGACATTACACACATCTTGCAAATGTACATTTAGATGAGAAAACAATGAGTAACAAATATTGAGAGCAAAGCTATAAAGTGGACAGGTTCTCTGCTGCATGGCATTGCATTACAAGAATACTCAGACCTGGGATGGTTATTACAAGTAGTAAAAACAGTTCACAACACCTCACGAAAATGGAATTTTTTCCTAGAAAGTCAAATCTTCTAACAAAAGGAAATTCTGCTAAGGGAGAAGAGGCAGGGGGGATAGATGTGTGGATCTAGGTACATTTTGTGGTTTTGTGGCAGGGTTTTGTGGGGTTTTATTTAAGTCCATTCCTTACAAAAGCCATGTTTGTGAGTGACCCCGTTTTCCAAGACTTTGACTATTGCCAACAGAACCACTGCTATTAAACAGTAAGCCCTGCGTACTCAACTCAGAGCTCAGGAGTGTGGAGAAGGAGTTGTCTACAGAACCCCTAACAATACAATTCCTGTATACCATCGCCCACCCCCTTCCGCCATATATCCAGGAAAATCAAAAGTGTGTGCAAACTCCGCAAATCAGGGGCCTCAGGACTGGTCCCTTGTAGAGCAACCAGGTGCGGAAGCCACGGCCAACACGCCACGTGCCACACGCCTCAGCTGCAATGGGTCAGCAAGATCTCACCGTTTACCGGCGACGCAAACTTCCAAAGATTGAATGTGTTCCCCAGTTCAAGCAGAGGCAACAGGTGACTGATCTCCATCTGTTTTACCTTGAACGTTAGAGTCTGATCAAAGTGCCAAGGCAAGGCGCTGTGAGAAAGAAGTTCCCCGAGAGAACCTGTTGAGAACTGCTTTTCAAACCTCGTCGTATATCCTTTGATTTATGCCCAAATCTGTACTTTACAACCACGAGAGAGACAAAGACAGAGTAAGAGAGAGGGAGAGAGAGAATCTTTCCAGGAGGAAAGGAAGAGCTAATTAAGAGAGAGGTACAGGACCATGCATTTACTCTCAAAAGCTTGTTCACGAGCAAGCTAACATTTCTAACACTACAACCACTCATCTACATCTGTTCGCTAAGTAACTGAGTTCTACCTACAGCTAGGGAGCATCAGGGTTTTTTTCTTTTCTTCCCCCTCCCTTTAAAAAGTCAATAAAAATGTTTTCTGTACAAGTTGAATGGCACAAAAGGTGGTTAAAATGCTAAATAACTCACCACAAATGGAGAATGCCAAAATTAGTTCAAAACATGCATGGACTGTGTACAGGTAAGCAAGGAATCATTGGCATAAAGCTGCAATATATTACAAGATGATACAGTTGAGCTCTTTTGGAATAACCTCTGCTTGTTCTGTCCCTTTACGAGAACTTCACATAAAAATTCAGTGTAAAGGGATTTCAAGGTATATATCCAAGCAGAAGGTTAATTATGGGCAACATTATTTGTCTGAAGAGAAAAGCATTCCCCTCCCCTTCCACACATTCCCCCGAAGTACAAAAGTCAACATGATTCGCATTGCTGCAGACTTGCCAAAAAGAAAGGTTACATAGATCTGGTTTAGGAGAACAAAAGCACCATTTAAATTAACAGCTCTTTGTACAATGTCATTAATTAAATACCTTATTATTTAAACAAAGTGAGATTTACCAATCCCAACAAAATAAGGACTGAACCCTTACCACCCACGTGTCCTCCAAGGTTATATACACGGAGTTTAAAGTATACCAGCTAAACTTTAAACCCCCCACACACTGAATGACAGTAGAAAATACCTTGTGGCCTCTCAGTTATATTATATTGCAGCTTTGTTAGTAATGACGAAATCATACAAACTCAATGAATGACCTAAGACAGTAATCCATGACCAGGTTCCAGTTCAGCTGTGTATCTCCCTCCCTCAACACAACTTCTTGCAGATGATGGGCTCAGAGTGAGCCGCAGAGCACAGGGTCGTGCCAAAGACAGCTCCTGCTCTTCAGGATTACACTTCAAGAGCTGCTAACCCTACCTTGGGATCATATTTGTGATTAAGGAAATAATAAAAGGCTAGAAACAGCAGGCAGCAAGCTGATACTCCTTTCCTGTGCTTCTAGACTAGACAGTGTCATAAAATACAGTGTCGTGGAGGGGAATGTGTCATCGTTTCAGAGATTAGCAGGAGATTTGGCTAGACAGGTTTCCTTTTTCTAAAAGACCCTGGGTGTCTTCTAAATTGATAGTCGCAGCTGTACCAGTACTGCCATGGTGATAAAGCTGCTTGGATCACACATGATTTAAATAAGAAGCAAACTAACAACAATTTTACATGTCAGAATTCAGCACGTAATTGTAACTCACAGGCTTTCTTGTTCTTACATTCAATACTTCTGCTTCACCTTATCTATAAACACCAATTAACAGTGCAATTAATTCCCTAGACATTCTTATTTTTAATGAGACACATCATTAGACATCACACTAAATCTGGAAAAAGCTCTTCTGTTGTAAAGAGGGGAAAATAAAAAAGGAAAAAAAGCTGTGTGTTGGTCTGCAACCCCAGTGTCTGTGTGGTCAGTGACAGGGAGACAGAGTATCACTACATTTCAATTGCCACCTGCAAGGGGAAGTGAATTAAAGACCCATCCACATCTGCTGTGAAATGGTTGGCAGAAGCTGGAAAAAAGCAGCTATGCTGGAATTAAAAAAATAATAATTTTTAAAAAACACAAAAGAAAAACAAACAACAAAAACCACTAAATGTTTCACAGGGTTTCTCTGAAGGTAAAATTCCTCAGTTCAAGAACTGAGCCTGGACACCAGCTCGGGGTCCATTTCGTCCATTACAGACATTTCACAGAATCACAGAATCACAGAATCACAGAACGTTAGGGATTGGAAGGGACCTCAAAAGATCATCCAGTCCAGTCTCCTTAATTTCCTAAGTTTGATATAAAAGGTAGGTTTCTCAGAAATTTGGGGGTTCAGAAACGGGGTTTGGCTCAGGCCCAACCTGACCCAGTGCCACCAATGTGTTCCCCTCTGACTGCAGGTGCCCCGTGAATCGCTTTGCTCTGCAACAACCCTGCTGGTTAGGTATGATTCAAATTAATCTCGATTTCCTATATATAACTTGCAACTAGAGATGGAAGAAGCAGCTTGGATAAAAATCAAAAGCAGCCTTGAGTTTAGATGAGTCACCTGAAATGAACTCAACCTTCCTTTTTATGTTCAGAGACATTTGGTAATATTTTTCCTTAAAAACCAAGCCAACCATAAATCTCTGTTCTGCTTGGTACTAGCTGGGACTAGAGTAGAAAAATACTGGAAGAAATAGAAATGCTATTTCTAGTTCCGTAAACCTGCTGGGCTCAGGGCATAGCTATCGATAGACTGAAGTGAGGGTAAAGTGAGATAAACTAGAACTAGAAAATATGGAGGAGACATAGATTTGCTAAGATTCCTTGTTGAATTTTCAGTTCTAAAAGTTTTATGATATTTCAATAAATGAACCTATTTCAGTTTTATCATTAACTACAATAAAACTATACAAAATATCTCCCATATATAAGTTGCTGTTAGAGGTTCATACAAGAGATCACCTTATAGCTGGGGTCAATGAGGTTTTCTCTGCTAAGTCCGCAGCTGTCACCCAGGAAACCAAATCTGCACTTAAGTAATGAATCACACAAGAACTATTGACAGTCATCAATCTTTGAAATAGGAGACCAACCTTGGACCAAATGGATTCAGCTCCCTTAATTACAGAGGAGCCTCTGCCAGAGAATTACATGTATTGGGTTTCACTTGTGCGATATTGAGCGTCTGAGAAGCTATGGAAACAAAGAGGTGCAATCTGTATGGGGAAAAAAAATCTGAGACTAAACAGCAAAAAATGTGTTCAGATAAGTCAGTTGTTTTGCCTTTTAGGATTAATTTCACAAGCACTGTAACTCCACTGAATTTAGAAAAAACATATCTTGAGAAAACTGGTGTTAAACACAGATCCCTTTATTCAGCGTGGACTTCCCATTGATTTATCAACTGCAGCAGCTCTCACATACGTGGCTGGGCATTTCACGGACAAGATCAGCAGCAGCCCCTCTGCCTGCACAGCAAATCAAGGTAACCCCTTCCAGGACCCCGTCTTGGCTTTTCTCCCTGGTGCAAGCACATTGCTACTTTTCCCAGAGTTTTCTGGGCTCTGTGGGAACTGCTGGGAGGCTCAGAGGTGCCCTCAATGCTCTCCTGCAGTTCCCTGATGTGCCAGGGCTGTCCTTCTCCAAGCCAGGGCATGCTGATTAATTTCTCCTTATCTGATAGGAATAGAAATAAAACCAAACCCCAGGTTGGTGCTGTCATTCAGCAAAGGGCTGGATCTTCCCCTTCCCCTTTTAGGGATGAGACATGCTGGCAGGAGAGTAAAACGAGCAGGGGAGGAACTTCAAACAAAGTTCTCCTCCCTGCGGCCAAGTGTGACCTTATTTCTGCCATGGGGAGTGGGACACACGCTGTGGTGGCAGACAGCTTGCATCCTGGCTTGGACACCTGCAGGGGCAGTAACTCTCAACACGCAGCCAGGAACCCCCGCTGCTTTTCTGTCTAGAGCTGAGCTGTAGATCCTCAGATACCCCCAGCCTCCCCTTTTGGTTCTCCCTGGAATTTCCCAGCTTTTGTCTTTTCTCATTCCCACACATCAATGGCACTGATTTCCCGTGCTCTGCCTCATCCTCGCCCCTCCATTTCATTTTCTGTGAAGTTCAAGCTCATTTCGTTACTCAGTAAATATCTCCTAACAAATGCCCCCTACCATTCCTCTTCGAAGCAAGTCTTTTCTCTTTGTTTCCTGTGATACTGGCCATCATGGCACCTTCCTCTAATGATGCCAACTTTCTTTTTTTCAGCTGACAGACTCTAATTACTGCAAAGATTTGTTAATTCCCTTTGGGCATCCTCCTCCTTCAGTCAACTGTCAGACCTAGGGAATCTCCGAGCTGCCTCGAGACTCCCGAGTTACAGTTCATTGAGATACAGAGCAAGAGCCAGAATAGGTCAGTTCAACTCAGTGCACCATGCAATGAGACTGAAAGGCAGCTCTTTCCCATGAAGCCATCTGGCCATGAACACTTGCTAAACAAGAAAGTTTTCAACAACAGGCCCACTGTTTTCTTGGTAGAAGGCCACAGAAATCATTATCCATCATTTACAAATACAAGGCCCGCAATTTGGCTGGTAACACAAATTGCCCCTGATATGTACACATACATGTACTGTATTCCGGCATGAGGTGGCACCTCCAGATGAGAGCATTGGGTTGCTGGATCTGGATATTGCCTTGCTCTCAGGGGTGTTGCTGGCTCCTCCATGTGTTTTGGGGTAACTAAAAATGATGTGTCTGTCTTTCACCATTAGTAAAATAATGAAGCATTTTTACAGATAGTTTTGAGAGAGCCAGACACGAGAGAGCCAGAATACTCTATTTTTTAGAGAGTCTTCTCTAAACAGAGTGTCCTAAGGGATGAATAGTGGTCTGTGACCCCAAAGCTCTGCATCTTCACCTGCAGAAGCAGTACTCGTACCCTACCCTGCAACTGGAATTCTGTCAGAGCAGCTTTGCAATGGCATTGCTGAAGAAAAGCCTTTCCATCCACCCACTTACAATCTTTGAGCATCTCCCCTCTCCCTATTAAAACACCTTTTTTTGTCAACTTAGCCCCAGACCTTCAGACAAACATCAAATGACCAGATCTGTTCCAGAGGAAACAACACAAACCAAAAAGAGGGGTCTACAGACACTGCTGGCCCCTGCCTTTCACCTGGGGGCACCAGATCTGAAGCCAGGAGCAAAGAAGGAGGTTGAAGACTATCTGAACGACAAAATCCATAACCAATGCAGCAGAACCCAGCCCAGTTCACTCCACAATCCGTGAGAAGTGGCTACGCTGTGAGACACAAGACTCAGCTTTAACATCCTGAGATACCACGGAGAGGCCTGCTGAGGGTCATACAGATGGGACAGAGGCATCAGCCAGAAGAAATCTGTGATTCTGGAGACAGTAATTTTCAAGAGCTGGTTGAATAAATGCGAGATAGGCTAAATATCTCAAGAATCGAAGTCTGTTCTGTCCCCTTTTGTCAAGGCCTTTTTTACCTAGGCCTTGCTGGGCAGATGTGTAGTCTTGCTTCTGAAGCCCAAAGCTTGTTGGAAGGCACTTAAAAGTCTTAACCTTTTTGATCTTATTACACCGAGGTGGTGTTTCAGCTGGATCTCTTCTAAGTATCTTGTGTAAAGCACTAATCCTGTTGCGCAAACCTCACTCTGTATCTAGATAGACAAAAAAACATCTCCATCTTGTGCCATCCACTTGCTTCTACAAAGAACCTCACCAGTCCCAAATACTGGTCCAGCCTGCTTCCATCAGCAACCAGAAAAGTGTCTTTGAGCCTAAATCACCACTAGAAAAGAAGAAGCTGGTTTGTTCCGTCTTGGTCATGATCAGCACCTCATGTGTAATAAATGCACCTCTACATAGCTTTCCTCTGGTTGTGGATTGTCTTAGCTTGAGGAGACACTTTCTGGACTAATTTTAGCGCTACTTTACTTGGCTATTTTTTCTCCCTTTCTCTAAAAATGATTCTGCCTCTACTATTGGAAAAATTGCCTTGAATGGATGTGTGGTACCACTGAAGTCAACAACAAAACACACTTGTCCTCTCACTGTAATAAAGAAGCCTTACACTGTAAGGTCCATGCTGTGCCCCTCCAGAGAGGATGCAGCTCCCAGGGATGGCTGTCGCTGGAACAGCATCAGTGCAGGGATCCAGCACAGTGTTACAGGGAGATTTCACGAGGCATTCTGTGAGTTGGCAAGAGACCAAAAGGCATGCAAAAGCAAACACAAGGCATCCTAGAAAATGTCATCAGTATCCATGTGGCTAAGGAGAAACTAACACTTTTATGCCATTATTTCCTATTAAAAAGGCCTGAGTGTAACTCTGGTTTTGCTGTTTGCAACTATTTTTGGCCCTACGTCCCCTTTTTCCCTTCAAAAGTAGTGTTCAAGCAAACAAGAGAGAAATAACAGCTAGACTGTGTGTGAGATCTTTTGCATGCATATGTGTGCTGGTTAAATATGAGAGAGAGATGTGTGGAAGTTGTTTTCTAAGCAGAATTACTTTTCTGTTGTCTGTGAAAATAACACAATCAGTGTTCCTAGCTCCTGAGAAGAGTGTAAATAATGTGCAGATATAGGAAGCAGACAATGGTAGGCAAAAACTATTTCCATCTCCCAGTGCAGAGTGGACCAAGGTAAAATCCCCTTACCCAAACTCACTCAAAATTACTTCAAGGTGTAGAGTCTTGGTTGACTGTTTAGCTCCAAATCTTCTAACAGATGAGGCTTTAACCTAGAAACTTCAGGACATAAATGCTTTACAAGTGACAAAAGTCCTAAGGCTGAAGATTTTGCTGCATCACCCTCATCTTCTACAGTCAAGACCATCACTGGTATGAATACTAAATTTATCAGTTTATGCTTGGAGGATTCCTTTAATTCCTTCATAATGACTGTGTGTCTGAAACAGGTATTTTACGGTATATGCAAATTTGCTAAAATATATTGGACACTGAATAAAGGCAGATTTGGAAGAAACAAAGCCCTACTACTTTAAGAGTCTCTCCAATTTGCTTTTAAATACTGTATTGTTTTAAAACAATACCGTCTTAGTGATTCAATTAGTCTCTGAAAACACTAAAGGCAGCCTCATGAGGGAAATTGGACAGGGTTTTTATAGCAGAATTAATATGGCAAATCCTCATATCCTGTGGAGTATTATGTGCTTGTAAAAGTAGAAAAAAAATATAAAAGGTAAACTCTGGAGTATATGGTAAAATTACTATCATCTGCTCCAGGATCTCATAGGATCTGGAATTATTAGAGTATATTGAAAGTAAATACTAATTCATTCTAGTTCAGGAAAGCTTTCTGACCAAACCCAAGCTTATATCTCATGAAAAACAAACAGGAGTAAAGCACGTGCTAAAATTTAAGCACATCTTTAAGCTGTTTCCTGAATCAGGGCTGTCCCTATATTTAAATGATTAAGGTATGATGCCTGTGCATTGTTTCTCTTTGTATTCAAATCTACATTAGGGATCCTACAAAGCCAAAGATAACTAGGTTTGAACGTAGGTAACATTCCACATGCATTTCTGTACAAGAACTCATGCAATATTGGCATTAATACAGACTTAACTATATGTTACAGCTGAAATGCTCACTGACTTCTCCTACTGCCCAGGCATTTCTACCTAGAAAATTGTTTTTTTAAAACTTGGGAGTTTGACCTCATACCCTGTTTTCTTTGTGGCTTCTACTGGTTTGAATGGCTATTTTTCCCACTGAACAATTTTTTTTCTTCTTTTAGGCCTTTCCAAGGTCCCTTTAATTCCCTGAAGGAATTGCTGGGCTCAGCCCCACCCCAGGAGGATCCTCATGCAAACAAAACTGCACTCCCATGGGAGCACTTGCAGGATCAGGTTTGAGACGTATCACTAGGTGCAGCTGAGGAAGAAGGCCTCAGTGATTCCTTAGCACGCTCCACCAGGAAGAGCATCTTCAAATAACCAAACACTGCTTGTGGCAGGAAGGAGAGGAACCACTTCTCAACAGCTACCTCAACAACCATCCACCCAAAGGGACATTCACCCCTTGGGGTCCTGCTTTATCTTACTCAAACTGAGCTCATGGATACTGGATGAAAGCACATCTCTGAGTCCTTTCCTATCACCATCAGCTCTAGCAGTTCAGTCTGCTCATGGATATCAAAGACTTAGATTTTTCTGGTTGATCTGTGGTGAGTGTCCCAAACTGAATAGCAACAGAACCTAGACGTGATTTAATGGCTGGTCTCTTGGTTTAGCAGAGACTCAGAGGAAAGGTGGCAGGACACGCTAACCCTGACTGTGACAGGAATGGCTGCATCACTGAAGTGACACCACCTTTGACTGGAGTCCAGGTCTAAAAAGCTCTGATGAATGCTATTGTTAGCATAGCCATGGTCTTTGACATCCTTATGCTTAAAAAGTCATATTTTCTCATGACCAGTGTCTACAGTAGCACCCACAGGATTAAACCACCAAAAGTTAGCACCCATAACCAAATCTGCACCCAGAATACTTCAGCACCTTCTGTTAGAGGACCTGAAAGCACTTTAAAAATGTTAACCAACATTTGGCCTCACAACCCCCAGTGAGGTAGAACAGTGTTGTCCCTGGAGAGACAGCTTGAGGCACAGGGTTACTAAGAGACCCGCTCCCATTCAGACGCTAAAATTAGCGATGCCAAGGGCTGGATAAACGTGTCCTGACTACTGCACCTACACTTCGTCCATGCTACCATCCCTTCCCCACAAATCTTCAACATGAGCCCTTAGCCTTTGAACTAAAGCCACAAATCTATATACAATAGGTGAAAGGATCATTTAGGAGTCGCATAGTCAGAGTGTTACTCAATTAAATGAAGTTATTTGTGGGAACAAATGATTGCTTATGCAAAACTCTGGGTATAAGTGATCATGCACTAAGACTACTGGGTGCAAATTTGGTGCATAACAACTCTGACCCCTTGCTAATTCCCAATCCTGGCCTCTCTCAGATAAATATTTTTTTAAGTTGCATTATATGGATCATCACATGAACCTCTAAAAATGCAGCCTGCACAGATTGTTTCATACCAGCAATGCAAGCAAACAAAACGTGGAGTGGCTTTGGGAACAACCCAGCATTCGTGTAGCATCAAACATCACATTACACTTCATTCTAATCACAAAGGCTTGCAAGGCAATAGGGAATAGGTGCGTATGGCAAAACAAAGGCAAACAGAGCAACTAAGAAAGAGTTGATTGCACAGATTTCATTTAGGAAAAGTTCTCTAATAATCAGTTTCATCAAAAGCTTGTTCCAGAAGAAAGGGAGGCAATGCCAGCTAGCCTATGACAAAGCTTAGGTGTCGTAAAAACCACCAGCCCTGCGTGAATAGATGACCTTTGCATTCTGTAGGAGTCATTACTGATTAAGAAAAGCAAAAGGTTTCTCTAAATACAGCAAGTTTGGTTTTGTCAGATAGAAGAGTTTCTTAAAATACGGGTTTTCGAACACCACAAAATTCCATTTGTTATCTAAGTAGAGAATCTGGCCAAAGTTAGGAATACTGAAGTGTAAAAAACCAAATATGTAGTCTTAAACATTACAAAAACTATCAAAACATTCACTATTTTGAATTGACCTTGTTTTTTTCCCCTACATGTGTCTGTTTTGGCAGTGATGACAAGATTTCTAAACTGAGTTGTTGTTATTACTGTTCTGCAGTTGTTGGTTGGGTTTTTTTTGTACATTTTTCTGAATGTGTTTTTTAAACAAAAGAAAATCACCAGCTTTTATAAAAAAGAAGGATCTTGAATCCTTACTCCTAAAACACAGATACAAGGTTTTCCTTTATAAAAAGTGTATTGATTTTTTTGCTATAAAAAGTGACCTATAGGATGTCAAACCTGAAAACAAATTTTCACAGTGTTTTCAGTGTTGGCTGTTCACAAGGCATTACCGTTACAAACAGAGATAGAGAGATACCACAGGGTAGGTATAAAAATTTGTTACCAGCTAGCAGTACCTTTGGATCATACACAAAAGGTGTTCCACTCCAGATAGCTCAGCTGACTTACATTTTTTTTGCTTAATCATTAAAAAAATCCCAATATTTGAATTACTCTTGTCCTAACTTTACTCAGCATCTCATGCAATCATTCCTAATCTCATCCAAGCTTCTGCTGGCGCATTAAGCATCAAACTGAGAAGTCATTTCCCTTCCTGCCCTCCAAAAATTAGAGCTACACGTTAGTATGCAGGGGCTAAAATCAGGGCTACAAATGAGGAGCAGGTGAGCTGGCAAACGTTGGCGGTTTGGACAGGCGGAGAATGCAATTTGCTCTACTTGAGCTTGCAAAGTGGTCAGCAAGCGATGCATTTGCACACTTGCAGGGAAGCTACTTTACTATCACTAGGAAAATTACACAGTTGCAGCAGAAGAAGAAATAGTAGAAGAAAATGGGAAATGCACAGGATCATTGGCATATTGGCCCCCAATTGCTCACAATGTCCACTTTGCATCCCTGTAACTTGGAAGAATGGTATCCCTCTATCTCTATAGACTGGTAGGTGTTGATTTGTGGCACGAAGGATAAATCACAGAAAAAAAATGACATATAACCGTGTGTCCTTTGTCTGATTTGAAAGCACCAGTCACCTATCTGCTTATTTTGGCAGAAGTACTTTACTGTATCTTAAACATAGCTCGCAACATGGTCATTTAGCTTCGTGTCGCTTTACATGGAATCTCCAAGGGAATCGGAGTCATCCAAAGACAGAGGCAGATACAAGTCCTGTGGGAAGAAAGAAGAAAATGTTAACCCACGCAATCAGTTTCCACCTTTGGTATTGCATAAGGAAGCAGTGAAATGGTCCAGGTCTGTGCAGTTAACAGGAACAGGGTGGAAGATTTGTGCACTGGTCACTGGATTGGCTGATCAGTTGTCCAGGTAGTTCAAGGCTAAAATCAAGGCAGGTTGCTTGCACAGCAGTGCAAGAGAATCTTGGTACCAGAAGAAAGATGGCTGCTCAGTGATAAGCTTGAGAAGTGTTTTTTAATTGCTTCTAGATCAATTTTTCCATTATAACACATGCATGAAAGAGCAAGACCTTTCCCTAAAGAGGTCTCTTTGAACCTAAGTCCACAATAAAGAGTCTTACCTTGATTTGACAAATGCTCTTAGGACAAATCTCTAGGAAAATCACATGGTCCATGATTTATTCTTTCTTTTAGGTCATTTCTGATCGATTAGAAGGGTTAAGAAAATAATGCCAAGTTTATTATTTGGATCAAATGCTGAAAGTAAAGCTTTTCCTGGGTCCTCTTCTGGGGTTACCATCTTATTCCACCCTTAAAGTTCTGCATGGAGCTAGGCACACAAACTGGCTCAAGGGCTAAAGCTCTCCTTGGACCTTTTTAACTCTGACCGACATATGGATAATAACTGAGCAAAATGAAGAAAAGCCCAAATACACAGAAAGGAAATTCACAACAATCTTAATACAAGAAGAGATAAAATAGGACTTTGTGGTGAACTCAACCTAAGCATTAATTATTTGAGCTTTATGGGGAAAAAAGTTATTTCATCATAAGCAGGAAATTGCTCCTGTGAGGAAGACAATGATGCATGAATCTTATGGGAACCTAAAATGCTACATTTGTCTTTGCCTATTGGCTTAAGTTAGTGGAGAAGCTCATAGATGGATTGACTTTGCCCTCAGCAGTCACCATCTATTAGAAATGTTTTAGGGGCTTCACTGGAAAGGTCATAAATCAGCAGCTGAAAACACACATAAAAAATTAAAGAAGGTGAGTTTTACTTGTCTTGACCAGGAAGCAAATCCTCATCTCCAACATCCTAAATGAGACAGTGTTTGGAAAGTATTTTAGGTCCTTGATGGCTGAAGTGAAGGATGTAGTTTACAGCATTACTTTTGCTGAAATACACACAAGCAATTGTAGAACTCAGGCTGTGGGCCAGAACCTGGTCTCAGTTATAAATTAATAATAAATCTGGACACAGTGGGTTACATGTGGCTGGCTGACTGCAAAACCTCACCACTATCAGAATTCTTTAATTATGCTTCCAGAATTTCAAGTCAATGCTTTCAAAGTCGTACTTGGGCTGAGAGGTGCGTTCTGATTCCTACAGAGAAATCCCCCTGACCTCTTCTCACACTTACATTTATGTCCAAGTTCCAATTCCTGTAACATGCAGACTTGTTGGAAGCAACACTGTGGCTGTTCCAGAAATGAGAAAGCCCATGGAAATGACAACCTGGGTGATTGCTGCTATACCTTTTAAATAAATCAATACATGAATTATCTATGAGCCAGCACAGGTTTACTGATCTCTACTAGGATGCTGTGCTACCTCTTAGACAACCTGTCTGTTACCAGGAAAAAAAAGCGACTGTATCAGAACACAATTATTGCAACAGCTATTAAAAAAATCACTTATTTCATGTAAAACAGAGCATGGCATTAAGTCATGTAAAAAAAATCCTTGAGAAGCATCATTAAAGGGATGTCTTAGAGCAAAAGTTATATTTCCATTTCTTCTGCTGTTTAATGAACCAGATTTGCCAACACTTAAGACATTTCAAGAGAGATCATATCCATCAAAAACTTGTGAACTTTCTCAAATAATGATACAAGCTCAGGGTTAAGTTCTCTCTTCTGATCCATATGGATGATCTCCAGCACACATTAACAACTTCAGTGGAAGAAACAGGCCAATGATTTGTTGTTCACCATATCAAAGTGACAACCCTTTTAGGTGATAGGCCAAATTCTACACTGTCTCAACATAAGAGAATATGGCCATGATTTAAATGTCATAGACTAAGGAAGAAACGGATGTAGTAAGGTATAAGAAACGTAATACCTTGTGCTTACGGAGGCTCCCTGGGCTGGTAGGTGTGGAGATCGGGGACTGCTTTGATTTGGGTGTAGACAGCTGGCTGCTTGAGGTCCCATTTGCTGTCAGAAAACAAGACAGAAGCTAGCGATCAGACACGCAAGAGCAAGATCTTCTTTCACCTCTGGGGAGATGGAACGTATCCAAACATTTAAAACAGAAACACTACAGTTTATTCAAGTTAGGCAGTAGAAAAAGTCCCAAGTGAACAGCATGGCTATTCACCCAACATAAGGCTTTCAGCTGTTCAGGATAGCAGACTGTAAAATACAGTGAAATACAAAATATCTTGAAGGAGCAATATTTTACATTACAAATATTCACCAAATTGATCCAAGATATACATCACCAGAAAAACAGAAAGAGAATTTCTATGTTCTCAAACAGTTTAACAGAATTGAAACCACACGGCATTTAAGGGCATGAGTGGAAACCAGAGGCTGCAGATGTCTTGAGTTCTATACCAGAAATGTTAGATGTCAAATATACACATTACAAATTAGACAAACAGCTGCCTGGAGTGCCCTGGATGTAGTTAGCTGGGGCTGGGATTAAATGACCAGCAGAACCCTTCTGATCCCTGGTGTAAGTACAGGGTGCGTAACCCCTCTGGGGAGAGGCCAGAGCTGGCTCTGCTGTTCCTCCACCAGAGAAGTGAACGTGGTTCATCAAGGGGAGGAACAGGAGAAGCACATCAAGCAATGACCCTCTTGAAAAGATCAAAATCAGGCCTTTTGGATTGCTTTGTATATGTTACTTTGAAGAAAACAGTTATTCTCCATTTTAAAAAATACTAATAAGTATTAAAAATATTTAAACCAAATGGCTTTTGGAAGGGTTTTTTATTGAGGCCTTCACAGATTTGGCTTTTAGTTAAAGTGATGGGCCCCAGAACAATTTATTACACATTTATTGGATTAAAAGGGAATCAAAGTAAACAACTTATTACGCAGAAAAATGAAGGGAAACAAAATGGAATAAAGATAAATTATTTTTTTTGTGCCACTGATGTTCTTTGAAGTAAGCTGATGTCTTTGATAATTGCCAGGTGTCACAAATACTTATTTCATAAAGACATACTTACACATAGCGAACTTGGTCACTCATAGGTTGTGTATCAACTCCAGGAACACAGACCCTCTTGTTACCAGGGTTGTACACAGCTCCATCAGCACAAGCAGCATTACTTAAGGGAAAGAAATTCAAACTCCTGCTGCCTGTGTCCAAGTACATTATCTTTTCTGGCCTTTTCTTTTTGCAGTCCAAGCAGCAGCACGCTGGAGGCCTTATGAGCATTAAACTACGTATCACAATCGAGTCGACAGAAAGTGACATTTCCAAAACATACTCCAGATATTAACATATTCAGCACAAGCCACAAAACTAAAACCCAGATATTTTGAATGTCATTTCCTTAAATGGCAATACTGGAACTGTAAATGCATGCGCACAGGAGGATGGATGATGTCATCCTATGGGATTTAAGCTTTCAGTTGTGATAGCTGAATATGCAAAGCAGTTACTTAAAATTAAGCACGTAGTTGAGTGTCTGGAGGAGACCTGAGTGTGTAAAGCATCCTACAGTAAGGAAAAGGTGTGCTACTGTAGAATTTTTAAGAGAAAAACCAGCAAAACTCTTGAGAAAGAGGGGTCAGTTAGGGGTCGTGGTATCGCTGGCCCAAATGCAGAAGTCATGCATGTGAATTCAAGTAGGTGTAAGGAAACTTGTGCTCTAAGCCACAGGACAAAGCAGGAGCTGCCAGCACATTAAAGCAGCTCAGACTCAACAGATTCATGGTGATGTGGGCCCTCTGTCTTCATATCCATAATTTCTATGCAGAAGGCACTATTGGGAAGAGGAGGCTATTCATCAAAGACAGCTTTTTCCCATTATAAATCCACCTCAACTAGGAAATAGGTATTTCTTAAAAGGTGGTAGAAATAATGATTTATAGCTAATTGAGGAACAGAGTGACCCTTCACCTCCCCATTCCACTCAGACCATTCTTTATTAGTGGGAGGAAAAAACTCGTTATGGAAACCCTGAAACTGCTACACACTGCGACGTGCCAATATCACTTTCCTCTACAGATTGAGCTGCCCTCGAGGTTGGTGGGGAAAAAAAGTTAAGAGTTCACTTTACTATATGGTACATAATGAAGGCAGTTCAGAAAAAAAGAACTTGGATATCTTTTATGATTTTTTTCCACCAAGTGACTTTGGGTTTTCTATTAAAGAAAATGTGGAGTACAACAGTACTAATATAATCTATGTTAGCTAGAATACATCTCTGATTTCTAAAATACCTCTTTCTTTCTGTATTTCCAGTTGTCACTGATCCTGAGGCAGGAAGTAATCCTTGCTAAGACAAAGAATGTCACTTAAGAACTCTACAAAGAACCCCAGTTTCCCTTCCACAAAGAGGAAGAGTGGAAGAACGGCTCACAGCCGGTGTGCAGCAAATAGATGTAATTGCTGCAGGGAAGGACAGAAATTCCCTAATACAATGAGACTTTTAAGTGCTACAGCAGGGCTGTTAATATTTTATGAGCACCAACAAAATCCAGATGTGACATCCAAATCAGAAATCCAATGAGATGAATGTATATCATTACAAAAAAATACAAAGAATTTTGTAGCAGGAGCAACGATTAAGGAGTACAGTTTAATTTGCTCTCTGTCTGCTAATGAAGAATAGTGTTAATAATCAAACTTCCATGCATTTCTTTTGAACTCAAAATGCAAGAAAATAACAAGAGGCAAAGAGCAGATCCCAGGTGGTGCATAACGCTGCTGCCCCACTAAAATCTGCTGATGACTTATGGCAACTAAGGATCTCATATCAGCTCAGCTATTGGAAACCATTCTTTATAACCAGCTTTCATCTGAATTAATTTGGTTTTCTTTCCACCACATTATTGTTTGTGTATTATGTTTTATTTATGTCATTGCATTTGCTTTGCAGCCTCAATTTACCTTAAAGCCCCTTTGTGCGTAGAACAAATCCTTTAATTGCATGAACATGTGCACTACCTTTTTTCATAGGATCCTTACCTCCTTCAGTGCACAAGAGAATTTGTACTCGGGAGATAAATCAGGCTTGTCCAGCAAATGAGAGGGATTTGAGATGTGTTTGAGATAGCTATGAGACATCCAGGTAAATTGAATTCTCTGCCTGATATTTTAGCCAAACTTCTCATAAGTAATTGTTCCTTAAGTGCTTCTCAGGTTTGCTTGGATGACTGGGACTCTGGATCTGAATTTCCAGCAATGATAAGCAATAGGACCTGTAAATTAGGTTAGTGAAGTCCATCTTTTCAACTCACATTTCTATCAATGAATAGAACCAGAAAAAGCAGGGCCCAAGGATCAGTAAGTGCTCAAAATGTGTGGAGATCTCTCTTTTTCTATCAATTTGTAAAATAAGGTTAATACTTCTTGCTCCATTGGGGTTCCCAGGGTTCTGCACATAGTTTGAGGAGCACATGCTCGCACATCACAAGAGTGAGAAAAAGAACCACGAAACACATGGATAATTTTGTCTCTAGGTCAGGGTTTGAAGCCTCATCAAGAAGATAAAGAGAGGCAACAACCATAAGGACAGCATAAAGCAAATGTAGAAACAGCAACTCATTGACAGAGCACAAGCCATCCTGCCCTCCAGGACAGAGGACCCTGGAGAAAAAACAAAGGCTCCATTGCAGTGTTTATTCAGGAGTGGAAGAATTCAGACTGCTCAGGCATCCTTCACTCAGGCATCTCCTAACTTGTAAGCACTCGGCTCCACAGTGTTGGCACCCTTTTCTCATCACGTTTCATGAGGGTGATCTCTCCACTGGATGCGCACAGTGGATTGTCAGCTAGCAGAACGTAAGCGAGCACAAGTGAGATAACAAGCTGCTCTATCTTGTGTGCAATCCAAAAGACATCTGCTGCCTTTTTAACACATTCATATGTAATGACCCTGGGGAGACAGATCTGCAGGCAGGACAGACTGACGTTCTGTATCTGTTTTGCTAATTGCTGCTGCCTTGTGAATATGCTTTTGTCCCTCTGTCCAAGCCCTTCCATTACAGGACTGAGAAATTCGTGCAGCAGTGCCTCAGAGTCTGCTCACAGGGTCCCTGAGCCAAACCAAGGCAAAGCCTGGGAAAGACATTTTCAAATTTCAGCTCAGATACCTCTGGCTCTGTACTGCAAAGGACTAAGATCACGCTGGTTTTAAGATTCATAAACTCTCCTATCACAGCACCTGTATTTATACAGCTGAACCCTTGTTTGTATGGAGTTACTGTAAGATAAATTCATAGTTTTATAACAAAGAAGTAATGGCAAATGACATCATTATTTTCTCCCCTGAGATTTAGCTCTATCTTGTTTGGTTTGACTTCTTACTGGTGTGGTCTGTTTAAGAAATTTTGCCAAACTTCCCGCTGATCCTATCCCATTTAGATGTCATGGACCATAGCAGCAGCACAGAGACTGATCTCCTTATGCCCAGTTTTCCTGTGTCATGTTAGGAGAAGGAATTGGATGGTATACTGCAGGCATAGTTTAGTCTGGTTTTTACTGCCCTAAGCTCTGTCATTTAGAAACGCTGACTTCATAGAAAGCAAAATAGAGGCTAGAAAGAACCACAGAAGCTTTATAACCCCAGTTCTGTGCTCTGATTTGAGATCAGGTATATTAGCGTCATCCCCAATAGAGATCTTATTTTTTAAAAGCACCAGGTCTGACAGGGACTCACAAGCTCCCTAGGAAACCTGCTTCAGGGACTAGGATGCATATAATCAAAAAGCATTCCTAATATCTGACCTATATATCCCTCATTAAATATTAAACCAATATCCTGTCTTATCCTTAATAAACACACAGGAAAATTGATCCTTATGCTCTTTTCAATACTTCATATGCATTTGAAGAGTGTTAAACTGTCCCTTGTCAATCTTCCTTTTTCTAAGCTGAACCAGTCCATTTTCTTAAACCTTTCAGAATCTTAGGAAATTTCTTCTGGGTTTTCTCTACTTTGCCTATGTCTTTCTCAGCCCGTTCAGTCCGTACTAAAACAGAACCCAAGCTCAGCTAAGGCCAGATAGAGACACCAATCCCTTTCAGTCTCAGTTCACACCTGATATATGAGAAACTAGTTCAGCTCTGCTGGCTAACATTTGGGAGTCAGAGAAGGAAAAGAGACACTTGGATACAGTCTTGTAGAGGGAGAAGTAAATTCCCG
>NW_010196098.1:24739-38798 GCF_000695765.1 Mesitornis unicolor
TGCTAACCCCATCTTGCTGGAAGCAGCATTTTGAGGGCATTAGGTGGAGGATATAGACGAAAGCATCACAGCACCAGAGAGATGGGAGACTGAAGGATACATTGGAAGCCTGGTGGGAACTGCTGGCAAAGTAGCCAGGGCCTTCCAGTCAAATTGAACCAAAAGGAGAAAACAGCCCCATGGTGGAATGACCAGCACAGGGTCCACTGGAACAGCTGGATCAAAGCAGAAATACACTGGCATTGCTGGGAAGGTATATATATATATGGGCTGGGGATTAATGAGAGAAAGAAGAAAGGATTCCCCTTGGGAATATAAGGACTGTTGTCTGTTACCATCTGCTTAGAGCAAGACACTTCTTCATTCTTCATTCATTCATTTAATTTTCATTCATTCATTCATTCAAATGACTGTATTGTAAATAAAGAGATAAAAGTACCATGTCAAGAAAACGGTGTTTAACGTGTTTCTGTGGATTAGCTACCTAATTTTTTTTTATATCCTTGGAGCTGAAGGGCTCTGGCTGCCTGGAGGGAATTGAGCTTTTCATGGCGAGGCCATGACACATCTAGGCAGGAGGCAAATTACCTCCGGCTGACAGAAGGTAGCAGTTCAACCAGTGAGCTCAAATCGCCGTGGCTGGGAGCTGGCACTCTCTGTGCGGTTGCACTTCTGTGCACAGCCTTTTGTCTTGACATTTTTTAACAAAATATTTCATTCATGTATTCTTTGTTACTCCACGTTAATCCTTGTTCTTCTGGAATGTGAGCCAACCGCTTACTTAGGTGGGTCACTACCAGGACTGATGTTACAAGGCAGCCAAGGAATGCATTACAGTTCACATCTAGCTGGTGATAGGAGCAATATCAAATGACTAAGAAGCCGTTTCCTTTTCAATGCCAGATTTACAGACTTGCTACATATATTTCCTTCCATATTTTGCTGTTGTTCTGACTCAGAGGTGGCCCCAGAGCCCACAGTAAGGAACAAAGCTTTGGGTGCCACCAAGGGAACTGGACTCCAGCTATCAGTATGCTCTCTATGGCTCTCCCAGAAAGGACCTGGCTCTATGTCTCTCATTGAGAAGCAGATCACTAAATCCAGAGCCAAACCAGGAGAAGCAAAATATTAAAAAAGTGAATGGAGATGACCTGGCACAGAAAGCAGATCCCTACAAAGAAAGTTTCCAGGCTGATAAATCAGCTCAGATAGGAATCTGCATGATTCCCTGGGTACTTTACAGAGCTCTGTTATATGAACTGGTTATCACTGTCTTGGATGATCCACTGAGAAAGAAGGCATGAACAGCTTAGGTGATGCCCTCAGAGTCACAGAGTGAGTCAGTGGAGGAGATGGGAATAAAACACAAGTCCCCGAATACCCCAGCCTGTGGAGGAAAGCTGCTGCTGGGGCACAAAGCGTTTCCACAGCGCTGAATGAGAAGTGGTTGACAAATAACGATCAGAAGTGTTCCTACAGTGAATGGTAGAGAAAGTGGACGTAAAGTTTGCACGCTGTCAATGTTAAATCCTCAGAATTAGCCCTAGCAAGCTCTGCTGAAGCAGTTTTTTCTGTTCTCTCTGTGCTGTAACAGCAAGTTACTACTTTAGTCCACTATGTGCTGGCAGCTCTTGCCAAGGAGGGAGGCGCGGTTGCCCATGCACAATCTGCTTTAAGCCTCGGCAGCCTCTGTGGGCAGTGTATGCAGACACTGCCCATGTGTAAATCCACTGCATTCTCAGTTTTGCTGCTGATAAACAGTGTACCATTTCCCATACGCT
The DNA here is from genome assembly GCF_000695765.1 of Mesitornis unicolor. Taxonomy (NCBI): domain Eukaryota; kingdom Metazoa; phylum Chordata; class Aves; order Mesitornithiformes; family Mesitornithidae; genus Mesitornis; species Mesitornis unicolor. The sequence continues at coordinate 26,521 of NW_010196098.1, forward strand.
TTAGCAGGGAAATGGAATAAATAGGATGAGAAATTGAAGAAAATAACACCCTTTTCTCTAACTGTTGCGTGCTTGTAATGAGGAGGGTTCAGACTTCTTTCACTCAAGCAGCATGGAGATTTATGTCAAAATCTGCATTTACATCAGCGCTCAGATATGTTACAGTGGCCTTAGAGACTATGGTGGAAAAAATGATACAGAAGCTTACATGGAAAAGAACTGAAAAAAAAAAACCTAATACCATAAAATCAAAGAAACTCCAAGTTCTGGTATGACAACCATAGCAGAGTGAAAGACAGCAAAGAAGAAGGTACAAAAGGGTAGAGGATCAAACACAAAAGTAAAAATATTTAATATACTTGAAATAAAATTGCATTTAAATCCTTTCACAGATGAAATAGGTGAGAATGCTGAAAAAAATAGGTCAGATCATCTTTTATTAATCAGGCTTCATTCAGCATTCCTTGCCCTTTTAATGTGATAATTTCAAAATCCAGCTAAGCGTGTTCATTGTTTATGTAAATATTGACTCTTAAGTAATGTGTAGACCCACAAGATGGTATTCTTTTTTTTTCTCTCTGTCCTGAGGAAAAAAACCTGGTTTTGATTACCTTTCCAGTGCTGAGAAAGTTCAGTCATTTTTTATTCTCATTGAGCTGGACAGGCTGCCATTTTTTCAGTAATGAAATCACAGGAAAGTACGAAAGACCCTTGTCTAGATGGATTAAAGAAACCTGATTTGTCCTTCATTACTGGCCTTAACTCCAGGAGCTGGCTATTGTTCAGCATTTCTGGTTATTTTAATCTCCTTCTGAAAGGCTCTACTAACTGTGATCGTTAAACCTCATCAGATGACTCACCGTTTTGTTCCTGTGAGTCATTCAATCCCTTAAAATCAGGAGCACAATAGTTGCCATTTCACATTAGTTCATGCAATAAATTCTAGTTCTGGTGGTAATTAGCACCTGATGCTTATGTAGAAGGTTGAAATACTGTTTCACAATTCATGCATGAGCTGACTCCCAGATCACTGAATGGAAGTTGTTTGGTTTTTTTTTAAATCATCAACACATTTTCCATCATGTCTTAAATGTGCCTACACAACTTTACCATGCATTTGGGATTGTAAAAGCTTTTTATATTATTGCAAGCCTGAGTTTAAGAACAGCCAACACTGGAATCTTGAAAGAAAACTCTGTGAATGCAGAGTCACCTCACAGAGAAATAATCTTCTTAAAATGAAAGAGTCTTGACATGTACCGACCAATTTCACATTGTCTCTTCATGTAGCCGAAGAACATCAAGAGACCCTAAACAAATTAATTGCTTCCTGGAGAAAATCTACTTGAATACTGTCAGGATAATTTTATATGTGGTTATCCAGTATCTACTGAAGGTCAACTGTTGGGTGGTGTTCACATGCTATATGCAATGTGTTACCACGAAGTTGAAAAGCAATTTCTGTTTTATATCACCAGTGTTGATACTGTGGGTCACTTGAATTTAAGCTGTGAAGCTCTCCTGGAATCCTGATGTGTGTATTTGGTGATTTGGCCATTTTAAGGAAAGGCCATGTCCAGTTCTCTTTTGGAAGAAAAAAAGGCAGGCAGATGACACACCTAGAGATTCAAATGGTGCAAGCTGCTGCAGCAAATCAGGATTCCCATTTCCCTTCTCTCCACTTACTGAACTAATGTCTCAGTATCACATCAATAAACCCAATAAACATTTGCATTGCACAGGAGGTATTCTAAATCAGTCTGTATCTGTAAGGAACATATGGGACTGCTGTGAGCCTTAATGTCCTGTCTGTGAAATGGAGACTTCTCCTTTTAAAATGTCGTTAGGGCAGGAGGTTGTGAGACTGTGGGTGGTATGACCTAAAGCCACAACTGCACTTAACCGACCAGAGAATTCCTCTCCAATATTCAAGTGCCCCTGTACACTAGCATCAGCTTCTTGTTTTTAAAAGAATGCCAGTTTCGTATGCAAACACCCAATGTCCAAAGCCACACAATATGGATTTTCCCCTTGAGCACAGTTAATATTCAGACACCAGGAAACAATCACTCACCATCTTGATGGTTACCTGAATCGGCTGGAGACTTGCTGCGGCGCATTGGGGCTGGACTCTTTGCTGAGCTCTTCTGAGGAGTGGGAGATGATTTACTGCCCGTGGCAGCCGCGGGGCTCCCCTTCATCACCCGGCACTCTGAGGAAACAGACAGCAACCGTGGTTATGTCCCTACCTCCTATCGCTAACCATGGGCACCAGGTATGAAACACCCATGGGTAGCTTTGTGCTTTGTCTACCAGCGCCTACCAAAGATTTTCTGTCCTTTCTCCTTACTTTGGTGCTCATCAGCTACTGAGAACAGTGGAAATGGTCAAATCTGGCTGAGGTAAGATTCAGGCCAAAAAAACAGTTAATTTGCTGTAAACCCGCCCATGAAGACCTAGGAGTAGGAATGATGAGAGCAGTTTATGCAGGTGCAGAAAGCCAGCAAACAGCTCATGGCATGACGTAAGGGTCTCTCTGTGGCAGATGGGACATCTGCCCCAGGAGGCTTTCACCATCTCTTCTATGGTTTCAACAAGCTGTAACGTTTCAGATGCAAAAAGCAAAGAAGACAAAATGGTTTTACAGAACACATCCTTTGTCCTGACCACTCATCCCTTTCGGAAAGGTTTGTATAAACAAGTCTAGAAGATTTATGTACTTCAAGACATGAGCAGATGAAAACCCCAACTGTGTTTTCTTAAAAAATAAATAGGCCAGAAAGAGTGGAAAATGCAAACATGATCTACAGTGTCCTGCAGAAGGGAACTGAAATGCTAACAAACCTTTGTGTGTCCCAGGATTTCAGGCATGTCTGATCTTCAAAACCAGCATTTATTAACCGGAAAAGCACTTTCCACCCCTCAAGTTATTAACTTAACCCAGTTAAGAAGGTAGCAATGAAAGGGGGGTTTCCTTTTTGTCAAATGCTAACTGGTCTCACCTCATCTCCTACAACAGTCTGTCCTCATCAAAGATGTGAAAAACAGGTATTTTTTACAGATGAGAATTAGATGTTCCACATACAGGCAGGTTTTTATGGGAAAGTTCAGCTCAGCATGCATGGACTGGACTCATGACTCCCATCACTGGATTCCCTGGTGGGAATCAACTAAGGCAGCACGTAGCGGCTAAATTGGTCAACCGAAAACAAGTTGTCTGACCTAAATGTATGTGTTATTTAGTTATATATCAGAATATATATGAAAATGTAATTGCCTTAAATTTTTCCCCAGGCTTTCCTCATTCTCAGACAGCCAAGTGTCAGTCTCTTCTTCTTCCAGATGGTTTGCAAGAGAGTTTGCTGTTGGGTCATGCAGTACAAGAACATGAAGAGAGGATGCTCTATGCTCCAGGGATACCGCGCGGCAATAATTAAACCTACGATGAGTTTCTCCTCTCTTCTGCTAAATGGATTTTTGAAACTGTAAATCAGGAATAGAAAAAGTTGTGGGTTTTTTTTCAAAGGTACTTGACTTCTCACGGGTGATGCCACAGAAAGGCTGGTAGCGCTTCCACACATATATAGCCCAAATTATTTATACATGAAAAGCAGTCATGACTGGGGGTGCAGGGAGGTGTGGGAGGTAGATTATCTCTCTTTGATACTAAAGAATATAGTGTTTGATGAGACATTGTGAAATAACTGCTAAGGAGAATGTGCAAATAACTGCTCCTGGTGTTAACCAACCAAGCCAAAGCATGGGAAAAAATCATCTGCAGTCACTGCAGAAGTAATAATTTTCAAGGATCTTACACCAAATGCTATGTGAGATACTCTGGAGCACAGCTTCCCCAGAGCAGTGTGTCTTCTGGTGCCCCTGTGTGATATCTGTCAGTCATACATCACCTGGGCATCTCAGAAACCAAGGGGGTCTCAAACACAGGCATCTATGTTTAGTCACCTGAATTACTCCCTAAAAAATAAACCTAAAATGTGAAAATAGTTTATGTTGTGTCTTTTCAAGCGCTTTCAAATTTATTTTCTTTCCAAGAGAGTAATTCCTTGAAAAGGAACTCAGCTTTGCATTCGCCAGCCCAGAAAGGCTGACTCTGAGGAATTCCTCCAGCTTAGCCAGTGGCAGGTGCCAGTGCACCAAAGGTAATCGCTGAGCATGTGCACATCTTGAATCAAGGTTCTCAAGGTGGAAACTCAACTGTGCTGGCGTCGGTGTAGACATTAGCATTATGGGGGATCACGTTTCCATGTGCTGATGCTGAAACCAGAGGGTACAAATGAGACAGAGCAACATCATCTGGAAGGCATTCAGCAACAGGGATTATAGGGCGGAAGCTATGGTGGGCTGTCAGGAGGAAAAAGATGACATAATCCTCTTTTATGCTATTTCTCTTTTTTTTTTCCTGATGTCCTGCCAGAGTGAACATAATAACCAGCAATCCAAGTGCATCTCATCCAGACAGGCAAGAAAAAGTACCCCATGACAGAGATTTTAATAAGTGACATTCAGCTGCAAGAAAGACCTCAGGACTCACAGTTTTCCTTGCAGCATCTGACTCATGGGAGGGAAGGATGATGGGTGGATAATGGGAAAATGCTGCTGGCTGATAGCTTCTTGTCTGTTTCTTAAGAGGTGCAGGGCACCCCTGCTCCCCCAAAAATGCCACCGAGAGCTGCAGTTACTCTGTGCCTTCCCAACAGCAGGCTTGGTTTATTTTTGTTAGAGAAGTCCAAGCTGGGAATCTCAGTAGTAACCAGGATTGTGGGCAGAGAGCCGGGCTTCTCATCAAGTTGTTCTGGTAGGATTGCATCCAAACTGTTTTACAGCATGGAACTCCCCATGGAGCTGACTCAACTGCCGAGTCTTAAATAAAATATGAAGCTCAGGTTACAGATTGCTTCCCCAGCCTGACACAGGCTCTTTTTCAGGCAAAGTTTCAGCTGAACCTTGGAAGCTTTCTTTCAATTACTGAAGACCATCGAATGAGTTCATGTGGAGTACAGAGGTCAGAAGTACCAGCATCAAATAAAATCAGGCTTGCAAAGGAGTCATAAAAGTGCAGTGTTTTAAGATGAGAGGCTGCTTGACTTCCTAGGACACAGCAGAAGTCCTCCTTGGTCTTCAATGCCTTTAAGACAGCATGGGGCTCCTGTTCCTTACACAGGATACCTAGAGCTTTGGGAAATAAGCCTCCAATTGTTTGGAGACCACATTTTCTTCTAGTTTAAATGGTCAACATTACATTAATTTACTCCTGATTTACTTTTTCTGCGCTCACTGGCACCATCAGGCAGCCTGCACTGTTGATGTATACAGTTCCCAGGTGGGGTAGGTGGTAACTCCTACAAGCAAGCGCTGTGTATTCTGTGAAATCAAAGATTTCATGGCTTAATTGATCATAGAGACTCACATTATTGCAGCTCTGTGCTTGCAGTTGTAACAGAGACAAATAATGATGCGTCCCCCATCCCCTGCTAAAAGGGGAATTATTGCTCTGCTTTATGAATCAGCAGAAGAAAGCAGTGGAGGGAGTGATTTTTCTTTTAACTGTGCTTGTTTTCATTTTTTAATATTCACATGTGTATGTAAGGACAATAGTGATGGGTAGTGTGTGTATATTGTGTTGCTATATAAAGTAGAGATTATCCTTCTACTGTTTAGTTCAAGAAAAGTGTATCTGTCTGACTGCAACTGGATAAAATTGGAAGGCCATACGCTGCCAAATTTTGTGGTAAATGTGAAATGGTGGTACAGTGTAGGAGTCCATCTGTTCTGACTCGGGCTACTCAGCCAGTATTTGTCCTATTGTAATATGCATTGACTGTACAGTTATCACAAAAGTATGTTAAATTCCATGTCCTAGGTCTTAAAAAAACAGAATAAAGGCAAGCAGCGTTATTATCTGACACAAGCAATTGAATGGAAATCAAATGAAAACACAGACTGAAGAGCAGTGTGTGCTTGATGTTACCGCTTTCATCCAGAGAAAAGTCATCCTGTGCATAGCGGAATTTTTCTGGACCACAGGCGATAAACACATCATCATCCCCAAAGAAATCGTGGAGACAGGTCACCTACAGAGAGAGCAAAGTCATTCATTTTATTTTTAATTGGCAACATTCTGAGGTGGCTCAGTTTTCATTTAAACAGGAGAGAGCTGCCTCTTCACTGTTCCCCCTGTCCCATGCCAGCTCAGTCCTGCTTCCCGTAAGCTGGGTGCACAACACACAACTTCTCTGGGCAAGTCAAATGTAAAAGTGTAATTAAAAAAAGAGATTAAAAAAAATTTCCACATCTACTGATCACTTTGAGCTGGACTGTGAAAAGTTAATTTCAAGCTCTAATAAATCAACTATAAAGAAGGCTTTTGGCTATCTTAATAAGGCTCAGCATTTCACACTGGTTAATATAATGTATAATTAAAGCACTGCCTGAGAGTGCCAGCTCTGGTTAGGATGCCAAATATTAGTGAAAAGCTTGCTTTTCACATCAGCATGACTTTCAAAATGGAGCAAGCTGAAATCTGCTATGGCTTTGATCAAAGGTAGAATTTTCTTTGCAAACTGAAGTGAATTTCAATTTCTGTTTGCCTAAAATTAGCTTGAAAATAGTTAATGTGTTACGTATAGAGAATTCCCCCACAGAAAAGATGACATTTCAAACCAGCACTTGGTATCAGTCTTCCCCCTGAGGATGTGTGGCACCGATTCATTTGCAAATAATTTTGCTTGGCTCAATACACAAGTTCCCATTTGAATGCTAAATACTGTAGTTATGCCATGGAGATTTATGGGTTGCTTAGCTCAGTGTGAAGTTAAAGGTAGTGCAAAGCTAGATCAAAATGTAAGGGGTCAAAAATTTCCCAGCCATTTAAATGAAATGAGAAAGAACCCACAGGTGCTTTTATTGTCTCCAGGTCATGATTCAAAGTGCACATTTTGTCCTTGAAATCTCCACAACCACCACAAGCAAGAAGAAAGTCTGGGCAACAAAGAAAGCCTTCAGATCAAGGCTCCAAACCTGATGGAGAACTACCAGCATGTACAAGGATGGAAACCCGATGACACATCAAGCAGAGATACTGGCAATTCACTTTGCTGCACTCTTGTCCCTTCAGACAGTGGGTTATTATGTGTATTTTACAATTATGAACAGCTGTCTGGATGAGTACTGGAAGCTGGTAAAGAAATCGGATAATCTGCTTGTTGAGCTCTTCATATTCAGGAAACAATAACTACTGTATTTGCTTTATTTGTTCCCTTTTGTTTCCTGCTGTAACTTTGACTATTAAGAACTCTCCATAACCTGGTGGAAAAGACAGGCAAAAAACAACCCCACTCTCATTAAATAGACTTTGCAAAATTGAGAAAATAACAGGTGTCATGTATTATGCAGTTTTAGCTCTGTTGCTTATGTTCACCACGTGTGTGGTATTTTCTATTTACCTTTTGTTAAACAAACTTAAATCCTTGATGATTACTGCATGTCCCTGAAACATGCCCCATATGTATCGCTGTCTGCAGAAAGTTGCTGGGGTAAACCTTTGTGAAAACATGCCACTGAAGTGCTGGATCTTGCAGCACTGGAGCCAGCTTGCCTGAGTGGTGCACAGAAAACAAAAGCCACCAGGATTTCTCCCTAGATGTGCTCATCCCCGAAGGACATGAAGCTAAAGAGGACACAAAGTAGGAAGCGGGACCATGGGCCGCTCAGCTGGGATAACTGGTGTGAGACCTTATTAACCAGTATGGGACATTTCAGGGTTGTTCTTGACAAGCAAAGCCAAACCCTTACCCTGTATTAATTGTTTCAGGGATTTTCAGTGACTCTTGAATAACCTTGTAAATCTTCTTATATCCATTCTTCAGAAGTATTTTTTCTTTATTTATAACAAAAATTACACTTCTGTATATTATTACTGTAGAGAGGATAAATAGCATTGATTTCCAAGATATATCAGTATGCCTTTGTTTAAAGGAGGATAATATTTAATTTGTAATTCAGGATTAAAAAGACAATATTGACTTAAAAAGGATCATGCTGCATGAAATGTTTTCTCTTCAATTCCTGTAGCTTAAGCAATTCCAATGAAGGAAGTTAAATCTTCACACTCCAGTCAACAAGGCACAAATTAATTTCTCACAAAGTAATTATTTCTAATAGATTCGATGGTAACATTTTTCTCTGTGTCAAGGTTTGATTTTTTAAAAACTTTATAATATGTATTATGAAAGAAATAGAAGTTTGTAGAGATTAACAGAGATTTTAGGGAGCACAAAACTGTTTGCAATTTCTCAGGTTTTCATTAAGTGTGGTTTCTTTTCTTGTTAAATGAAATCCTCCTCTGCTTATATTAGAAAAACCTTAATATAACTTGCATTTCCAAGAGGGGATCTTTGCAGTGACAGGCCATTAGTGTCTGCTGCTGCGATTTTAATTGCAGAAAGGAGAGATACAGCCTTCTGAGAGATGCCGAGCCTTCTGTTTCACTTTTATACACTCATGGTAGAACTAAGCATTTTTCAGGATTTTGACAAAATGGAGCTTGCCTCAAGCATCTCTCGATGTGAGCTCAGAGTTTGCTGAAATATCTGTGATGCTACAGATGCTCCGAGTTCACCTGGGAAAGGAGCAGTAAATACGCAGGATATATACCTGCACAGCTGCAAATAACTGCCTGTTTCTACCATCCTCCAGGAGGCAGCAGCAGTATTTAAAAATGTAGTTCATTAATAAATAAAATAATTACAAAGAATTAGAAATCAAAAGCGTGAAGACTAATGCCTTGGTCTGAATCATCTACCAGTGCTTTAAAAAGGTGTCGGGATTAACCAGCTCCTTTGGTTCCCTTTCACCATCTTCAGAATGAGAGAGTTTGTTGTGTCTGCGTGTCTGATGGGCTGCCCTCACTCTCTACAACTACAATTACAAAGACCATCACGGCAGTAACAGAGGTTCCAGACACATTTTGGTTGCTTTCACTGCTGGATCGAGCTCTGCAGCTCCTGTGCTGCCACTTTAGCAAAAGGCCTCTGGTAGCCCAGATTGGCCATCAAGAAGATGACAAGCACACATCTCTGAAGAGGACTACATCACCAGGAGGGTTAACTGGAATGCCTTTTTCACCTTCTGAGAAGTGTCTTTATCAGAGATTCCTATTTATAGCTGATGGAGCCAGGTGAGGCTGCAGGATAAATGATCAGACATTGTAGCCAGCGATTATCAGAACAGTGATTTATGTACGTACTCCTGCTTCCAGACCTTCCACCTCTTCCTTATGTCATGGAATGAGGAAGGACTGCTGGCCATTTAGGCAAAAGGAATTTGGAGTAATACCACCAACCAGGTCCAACCTGGGGGCTGAACATCTTCCCTCTTGGGGACTGTCATCTTCAACCAGCTGCTTGACTTTGCACAGGGAGAAACTTGTCTTCAGAAATAGCTTCGTTTAAGGCCAAAAAGACCATAGAAGACAATTTGTATGCCATAGACACATAAATGCTATCAAGAGCAGAACTGAATTAAGGCATACTCCTATTTTCTAAGTTGCTGTGATAAATGCTATAAAATTGAACGCATTCAACCATCTGTTAGCTAAAGACAATTCAAGTATTCTAGATACCTGCTCATGGCATGATGCTAGATGGAGCTCAGGAAGTCAGACTAGCAGCAAGACAGGCACTGAGAGTTAACTGAGCTGAGAATGTAACTAAAATATGTTTAAACTCTGTTTTAACTGAAACCAGAAATCTGATGGACTTATTTATACTCCAACACCTGTACACCAAGTCAAATTGGCAGTGGTATGTTTATTTCACGTTTGAGAAGCCAAAGTCCTAAATCACAAAGGCAACTGTGCTTTACAATTAATCAGTTGGGTGTGTTTGCAATCAATAAAACAGGGTACAGAAACCAAACACATACAGACTTGTCTACAGGAAGACTCAGAGCCAAAGTGAGTATCAGGAATTAATGAACACGCAGAGCAGACTTTAAATGACCTGCTTTGTCTTCTCTGACAAGCTCTTCAGCACATGTCCAGAAAGAAAAAGATTTCAGAAGACTTAAGGGGTTAAAGGAATATGATGGAAAATAGAGATGTTGATATTGGAATGCACAGAACTCAATTTTCTTTTGTAACAGTCTGAAGATTGCAAGCCCAAAGCAGACACTGAATTGATTTCCATTTTATTAGATTCTGGTTTCCTGCATTTAAAAAGAAGAGATGTTTGGATTCAATTATTTATTTAAAGTATGCAAACGCCCACTCAATAGATTCCACATTTGCATTCACAGAAAGAAAATTACTTATCCACTTCTATGCAAAAATACTGCTTAAAATGGATAAGAAATAGAAAGATGAGCAGAAAAAGCATGGATGTTGACATTCAAAACTGGATCAGGAGCACTCCTGCATGCCCAGCCCATGCCATAGAAGTGTGTGCTCTGGGGAGCCCCTCTCTGAGCTACCCAGCAGTAAGGGAAGGGACTCTGTCCTCTGCTCTTCCATCTCTGCTCTTCTGTGCCACAAAACACCCATGTGGAAACCTGACACAACCACGGTAGTGCTGTCCACTCAGTTCTGTGTTTGCAGTTGACCATTACAAAAGGGTATGAAAAATCATCTCTACCATCTAGGATTCAGGGTCCATAATGTGACCTCTCAATAGAAACATGCAGTGAGATTTCCATTCTTTAAAACATTATTCAGAGATCTCAACTTTATCTTGTATTCATGCAGAGCCATAGCTTACATTTAAGCCTGGGTAGTTTTATTGAAAAAATAAAATTCCACTCTTCTGTAGAGATTTTTTCTTCCTTTCTCACCTTCAGAAGAGAATATTCTGGGCATGTCAGCATGATCAAGTGTTTTCTTTGGTGCAAGAGGGAATTTTTACACCTTGTTATTGATGAAAAATGCAGATCCTCTTAACTAGTCTGTAAAACTACATTAGACTGATTATGAGTGCTTTATGTCCACTTGGACTATTCTGTTACAACGCAACTAAACCAGAGTAGGGACACCAGCTTCTGACCAACATGTATTATTTTGATAATAAGCGATTGTGATGCTTATAAGAAATATTGATGCATGTATGTGCACAGCAGCTTGTCAGACTTCATGCCTGAACAAACGCCGCTCTCAAAAAGGGCTGCAGCACAAGATGCCTGTTTAATTACATATTGGAATTGGATAAGTTTGAAATAGAATAGAATAAACAGAAAGGAAGAGAGTCAATAGCCAAGCTACTTGGTAGGAATGTTAAAGCTGAATTTAATGTATCTGGTGAATTAGCGGTGCTTCCAAACTGTGTGAAATCCAATTAGCCCCTGGAAGAAAGGTTGGTTTGTTATCCCAATTCCCTATACATATGGAGGGGGCTATGAAACAGATATTCAGGCTGTTGATTCTTTTTACCTAGAAGAAAGGCTTGTTCTTGCATTCATGAGGTTATTAGGCTGAGGACAAATGTGCTGTGCAGTTTGGGGACCTAAGCAGCACAGCCATCAACACCAATATATAAAAGATTATCCTTCCTTCAGTCAGAAAACCAGAAAACCAGAAATTCTAGGTGACAGATTAAAAATACGAAAGAAAGACTTCCAGCCCAAATTGCCCCAAAAAAGGTGGCACTTAAGAATTCTGAGAACTGTCAAACCATTCTTCCTCACTGTCCCCACTCGTCACTCTTGAGAGGAAACAGTGGTTCTGGACTACAAAGAGCATCAGAGACTTTGGCAGTAGCGTGACTACACGGCCAAGGTCAAGCAACACTGCTTGAAATAAAGGGTCTTGAAAGTAGTGGCACAGGGAGCCTATCAACCTACTCAAGGTCAGGCTGAAGAACCAATGGGCTGGAATTTCCGGTTAATGGGATTTCCAGCAGCAAGCTTCTAAAACCTACAGCTGTTGCTGATCCTGTTGTGCATATCTTCCTAAAAAAGAAAAGCTCTTGTTCAGTTTTGTGTGAGTTTTTCTTTAGCTGTAACAATGGTACCGATGGTGATGGAAGGACACTGGCAAATAGATCCTCATCCTGTTAAAACACAAACAAAGCACCCTGTACCAGGACTGAATGGTTGGGTGCATGCCTGCAGGCAACTCGCTCTATATTTAGGGAGCACATTAGCTGACCAACGGGCCCAGAAGGGTGAAACGCTACACCAAGCATTTACTACCAGTAAGGAAGCTCCAAGGGTCTGGAGGAGACTAACAACCACATCTTTTGGGTAAAGGGGCCCAAGATAGCTGGGTAGCA
>NW_010196099.1:0-9498 GCF_000695765.1 Mesitornis unicolor
CCCCCATCGTGGGGGTTCCTAAGGAGGTGGTGGGGGCTGCAGGGTGTTCCCCGGGTGTCAGCTTCCATTATCTCACCCTAAAATCTCAGCAGCCTGAACTCTGTGAACCCAGACAGGACCAGCTGTGTTCCCCCCCCCAGCTGTGGCCCATCCAGCTGTGCCCCCTGGGGGGGAGATGGGGGAGAAGCCCCTTTCGGTTGGTAATGGGCTGGATGTGGGTCCCTGGGGTGCAAGATCCCGGGAGCAGATCGAGATCTCAAAGGGGTGGTTTCAGTGCCCCACCACAATCCCCAATATCATACATTAATTTTTCAATCACGCGATTACAGGGGAGGTTCGCGTCTGTTGTGCGCTCTGGTTCCCCTGATTTTCATTATTAATCCTTACTGCTCCTACAATTATAATGGTAATTTCTGTACTCACTCTTTCAAGAAAAATGCTCGTACTGAGTTTTTGTAAAATACTTCCGTGGAGGAGGAAAAAACCCAGCCCGTTAATAGCAGTTTGTGACAGAAAATCGTTTGGGCTATGCTGTCAGCATGCCCGCTAATACCTGAATAATTAATGTCAGGCTTTTTTTCCCCCTCTTCAAATATTAACATGTTTAGAGTCCTTGTCAAAATTGAACACCCCTCCTTGCAATTAATTGCCAGTAAAGATAAGGAGAGGTAAGTGGTTTTCAAAATAGCTTGGGGGTTTTTTAAATTTGTTTTAAATGTGAGAAAAAAAACTAGACAGGAGAAAAGGTATCAGTGAGTCTGGTGTGTTTTCTGCATTAGAAACTTCTTGTGAGTTGTGATGGGCACAGCTGCGTTCACCTGTGTTTTATGGGTGCTCATGTATGTACGTGGTCAGCTATACACACATACATATGTGCTCCATGCAGTATGTATATTATAAATAATAATAACATATAATATTTTATATAGACTAGAATAGAATATACTGTCACAGAGACCCACGATCTCTTTTGGAAGGGACGGGGGAGGCAGCAGGACTCTCCCCAGAGCAAGCGAGTTGCACCCCCTGGTGCTGCCCTGACCCTGCTGATGGCTTTTGGGAATAATTAAGTAACACAGCAATGGGAGGAGAGGATTTTTGGGGAAATGAGGGGGCTGCTTCTGGGACACCTCCGTGGATCTGGAGGCAAAGCCTGGCTTCTGCTCTGGGGATGGGGCAGAAATGCAGGGTCGGCCGGCTCAGAGCTGCCATCCAGGGAAATGCAGTGACACCCCCCCATCCTCCCTGTGTGTGTGTATATACACATATATATGTGTACATATATATACATATATGTATTTATAACATCCCAAGGGTGCAGCTCAGTCTCTCTTGGTTTAAACCAAAACCAGACAGAGTTCTGACGGTCAAAAGGGAGGTGGGGGAGGGCTTTTCCCTACCTACCCCCAGACAAAGATCCCTTTGAATCTAATCAAGCAGAAAAGAAACCCCTTTCCTGTGTGTTTTTGTAGGAGGGGAGTGGGGTTAGGGCTGCCCAGGAAGGTAAAAGGAAAGGAGATCCCATTTTTCCTCGCAACAATGAGATCTTTATAAACGTTCTCAAAAAAAACCCCAGCCCCACCCCAGCAGTGAAGGACGCTGCTGCCTTTCCTGGTGGGCAAGCAGAAGGTTGGGTCGTGGCAATGCTGCGGTGAGGAGGGGACATGTGGGGGATGGAGGGGTGAGCCCATGTTTGTGGTCAGAGTGGGGATGCAATTTCGGGGTTTATTTTTGGCCACCACCTGCCGAAGCCCGACCAAGGGGCCCAAAGACCCTGCTGGTGCTGGAGGACCCTTCCTTCCATGTAAAACCCTGGGTGCAGGGATGGGCCATGGGTCCCACAGTAAGGTGGTCACGGTCCCGGGGCACCGCACCTGAGCTTTGTCGTGGCTCTTCTTGGTGGCCTTGGGCACACCCCGACCGAGGCCATGTCCCTGTCACTTGCCATGGTGTGACTGAGGAGACCCATGCATTGCAGGATGAGGATCTCACCAGGATGCTCTGCAGGATGAGGATCCCGTTGGGATGCTCTGCAGGACTTGCTGGCATCACCCATGGGACCTCTCCAGCCCAGTGGGTCGTTGCTGTGCTGGAGCTCCTGGGGTCCCAGTGAGAGTGTGTTGGCAGCACTGCTCTCCGTGTGCCTTTCACCACTGTCACAATGAAACCACACTGTCCCGTCTGCAAAAAAACCCAATTTCCCACTGTATGTGCACCTACCCCACGTCCTTGAGGCCGCAGCAGTGGCAGGAGCCCTATCGCTTCCTCTCTCCCCACTCTGCAGCGCAGCCGAGGCCTCAGATGCTGCTTTTTACATCCTTTTAACTAATGCCACATGACGGTGATTTAAGCTGATCAGTCCATCCCATGTCAATGCAAGGATCCTCATAACCTCCATGTTTACATTAAGTACAGCAGCATTTAGGCTATAAAAGCACTTCCACGCTGACATTAACTGCGGTGTAACAATGTTAGATTGACTGGAGTTGGGTCAAACGCCTACCGAAAGCCTACTGGAAAGAAGCTGCTGTTGAATTTATTGCGAAAACATTAGCGTGGGGTTGTTCTTGCAAGGCTGGGCTCCTCCTGGCCTCACAGGAGATGTTTTACATTTACACACCGATGTTTCACACTGGTTCCCAGGGTTGGTTTTGCAGCAACCTCAGGGGGACTTTGGGACGCATCCAGTTTCCCGAATCCCCATCAGGGATGGGTTTCCTGGCCATTTCCTTCAGGTGCAGCCTCTGCTCTGATGGGGGGAGCCCCAAACTGCTTCCACACCTCATCCCGGAGGCCCCTGGCTTCCCCTTTCCTCCTCTGCACTCCCCATTCCCTCTCCATCGCTCCCCACACCTTTTCCCTGTGTTTCCTCTCCTCTGGGGACATCCAGGGCTCTGCTCCCACCCCAGGCACATTTCAGAGCTGTCGTGTTTAAAAATAAACCAAACAAGCTATTAAATTAAAAAGCCATAAAACCAAATAAATAAGCTATTATTGTGATTTCCCAACCCCACAACGCCCCAGTCACATCCCCTGAGCATTTTCTGGGATTTGCCAAAGAGGACAAAGTCGGAGCATGAGGTCCCTGCCCAGTCCCCTGTGGAACTGCGAATCTGAGCACACACACACGTACACACAGGTTTGTATGTACATATAAAGATATATATACATAAAGATATATATGTACATCGCATAACTTTGATTAGTCCATCTACTCGTGTAGCAGCAGCTTTTTATTTGACTGCTATTTATATTTTCCTGTATTTTAAAGCCAGGATGGCCCACAACCATCACTCCCCGTGGCAGTCCCCCACTGGACAACGACCATCCAAATTCCCCACAGTTTTCCAAGTTTCCTGGCCCCTTTTCTCCTGGAGAGGGAATAGAGTTCCCCAGCACCTCTCCATCCTGGATGGGTCCCCTCCAGTAATGAACTTGGTCACACCATCACCCTCTATGGGTGCCTCAAGAGCAGCCACCAACTCCTGGGGTACCCAACCCGGGGTGAGGACGCCCTGACAGTAAACCCTTCACCGGGGAGGACTCATCACATCGAGGAGGGGCAATTTTTTTAGCACAAGAGGAACGTAGTTAAGACAGGAGGAACTTAATTAAGAATTTCCAGCCTTTTCCCGAGCTGTTGCAGCTGGTGCTTGCGAGCGCTGCCCACACGGTGGCAATATCAGCCCGGGCAGCTCAGGCAGTGATGCGATGCTGCCGGGCTTTGCTCGCACAGGTAAGGGGGCTTTGCCCAAGAACGTTGTTATTTCACTCATTTTTTTCTCTTCTGTGTTTTGTCTGAGAGGTGATGGTATTGCAGTGCTGAGTGGGGTGGGCTGGGCAGGGTCCTGCGTTCTCTCGCAGGAAGAGGGAGCTGGAAGTGGGGGCGTTCACCTTGGGGAGGTGGTGGCTGTGTCCCCAGAGTTGGGGGTTCTGGGGAGTCTTGTCCCATTCCCCATCCTGGAGCTGGGTTGGAGGCTGTGAAGCTGCTGCCTCTCCTCCTGCTACCAAACCCTGCTCCGTGGTGGGGGACTGGGAGGTTGGGGTGAAGCTGGAGCAGTCCCCCCCTGCCCCAGCCCCTCCTGGGCAAAGCCCTGGGGTCCTGATGGGCCCCACAAAGCTGTTCAGACCCAAGTGTCTGTGCTGACCATGGTGGGGTTTGGAGGTGGAGCGTTGCTGGGAGCCTGGTCCAGGCTGGGCCCAGGGAGTTTTCTGGAGGTGGGCATCTTTTTTTACTACGAGGACTGAAATGTCAGCGTTTTTCCACTCTTAGCCAGCGTATAAAGTTGGTTTTGTTTTTATTTTGGTGGGGTTTTTTGGAGCCAGCTGTAAATCCACAGAGTGATCTCGTTACCGAAGCATTTTTCTTCCTACACCTTCAAAACATTGACTTAGTTTCTCTTAACATTCTTTCCCTGTAAATCAAATTATTAAATCGATTCTAAATAGAATGCATTTTAGTTTAAAGGGAGTAAAATTCCGACGCGTTTCTCCTCAGTCCTTTTCCTTTAACCGGAGAACTTCTCCCCACCAATTATTTCAGCCAAATGAGTTCAATTGCAACCAGTTGGAATTTTTGATGAAAAATATTTAATCAAAACATTCCCAAACAGCCCTACTGTTAGCAGATAACAGCTGCGCTTGCCTTCATTAGCTCGAATGCTCCTAAGGAGCTGAGTGTGCCCCAAATCCAAGTGACTGTGGCTTGGTGTGATGGATTTTGGCAAATCCTGGTCCTGTGGGTGAGCGTTGGGGATGAGCAGCTCCAATGCTTGGTCCTGGTGTAGGAAATACCCTGTAAAGGGGGCGGTTGTGCCAATAACACCTGGCTCTGTGTCTCCCAGTCCCTTTCCTGCTCCCATCCTGGTGCTTTCTTTGGGAAAGGGAGGATTTTTGGAGCGGGATGGTTCAGGGGTGCAGCCGCTGTGTTCTGTCATTGCACGTAATGTGTTGTGGATGGACTTGGGGTGTTGTGGTGGTCTCTTGGGAATGGGTGTTCATATCTGTGTGAGGGGTGCTGTGCTGCATGGAGGGACGGGGTGGGTAAAAGGAGGGGTTGGATCCAGCCCACAGAGAGGACCTGGGGTCCTGCTGGGGTCCCGAGGTCAGGCAGTGGGAGATGGGGCTGGCACGCATGGACTGTGGGGGATGGTCCAGGACACCTTTCACCTCTGCAGCCCCTCCAGACCTGTCAATATTCTCCCTTTTCTCGCTCTGCTGTCAGGCTCCCGAGACAAAAGCCATATCAACCACTTTTATTTCAAAACACGAAATAAAATTAACCAGGGGGAGAGGGGGGAGCGAGCTCTTCTAAAGAGCACCAAATTGTGTTGCTATGGAAACGGGAGGAGAAGCCCAGTAGCTGATGCTCTCCTGGGGCTCGGGGGCTGGCTGTACCAGACGAGATGTTTTCTCATCTCATTCTTTCTTCTTTATTTTTTATTTTTTATTTTTTTTTCCTCCCCCTTTTTACCCCTTTGAAACTTGTTCCTTAGCACTGGCCATCAGCTCAGGGGGTTCTGCCCTCACTTTGCCCACGGGGCTGCAGGTAGGGAGGGTTCCTGCCCCCTGCCAACACTCAGCTCCTGCCTGCCTGGGGGTCATGGGAGCTCTTTGGATCCCAGAGCTGAATTTGGGGAATGCAGGGACTGGGGGAGCACCCCCACACCCCGCTTCTGGCTCTGCCTTTTTGCAGCAGCTCTTCTCTTCAGCACTTCTGCAGTTTTTGAAATCAAATTGTGCTTTAAAAGACCCAAACCTTTCTGTGTATGGAGTGATGGTTTCAGGCTTTCTGCAGGCTCAGGTGTGTGCTGGGCATGTTTAACTGGGGGTACTGGTGCTTCACTGGAGCTCCCAAGCTTTGGGCCAGGCTGGGTGACTCTGCCCATGGGGTGACACCAGGACCAGACCAGTGGTGGCCCTTGGCTCTCTGCAGACACCTGCACTCTGGGTACCTTCATCAAACCCAATTTCCAGCATCTTTTGGCCAGCTGAACATCCCTGGAGAAGCAGCTGCTCCTCTGCCAGCTTCCACTTCATTTTCTGCAAAATGTTTTGAGGTGCTTGTGGTTATCGACCCTTGATCTCCTCTTTCGATGCTGTAACTCCCTGGTTTTGGGGAGTGCTGGCAGAATTTGGAGCGCTCCCTAAACTTTGTATTTCTCTGATTTCCCAATTCTTTCCCTCCCTGTCAGGATGCTGGCATGAAGGGGAGTCGCTGATGCTGCTGTGGGGTGAGTCGCTGGGGTTTCCTCTCACTGTGTGGTGTGGATGCATCCTTGGCCTTCCAGAGACCCCAAAACTGGGTCACGGGGGCTCTGGGGAGGGGATGAGGCTCTTGCTGGATGTGTGGCAGAGTTAAGGATGCCTTGTCACAGCATTATGTAGCACAGGGACCTGTTTTCACCTGCTGACCCAGACAAGGGAGAATCTGTCACCCATCACTCCCTGTTACCTCCCTGCTCATGTAATTCCCATCCTTGAAGCATTTCAGTCAAAGTAGGAGGAACTGCAAGCTCTTGACTTCAGGGACCCATTGATTGAAATCTCTGCAAGGTCAATTTACCCCCTGATCACTCCAAAATCAAATCACTTCAGCCTGCGCTGGAACTTGAAAGGATGCAGGGATGCAGAGGTGCCCCCCAGGGTACCAGGGAGGGTCCCCCTGGTCCCCTACAGCCGCATCTGCCCCGGGCTGCTGCCTTGTGCTGACTCTGGAAGGAGTTGGTGAAGTATTTTAGGGGAGGAGAAAAGTGCTATGGAAAGTAATATTTAATTAGCCCCAAGAGGAGCATTAATTGGCAGTCTTAATTTGAAGTCTTGCCAGAGCCTGTTGTACTCCTACACCGTTTAGCATAAAATGGGATTTGATCGCATATGTGGGGCTGCGATAACTGAGAGTGGGCAGTGGAGGACAGGGGGGCAATGGGCTGGAATTTGGGTACAGCCTGCCCCTGAGCTCCCTTCACCTCCTTTAAACCAGTGATAACCATTGCCCTGCTGCTGGCTTTGCGAGGGAGGGCTGGTGAAATGCTCGCCACTTTCTGGATGTTTTGTGTCCTCCTGGCTATACCCCAAATCATAACTCGGGAGGAAAAGGCTGGGACTGGTGGGCTGTGTCCTCCTCCAGCACCGCTTGTTGCCCAGAACCACGCAAGGCTCACTGTGGGCAATGCTCCCACCCCTGCCATACGTCCACCTCCAGCAATTATCAATAAATCTGTATTCAGAGAGACCTGGCAGGGAAAAGCCATTTTCCTTTGCTACAGAGGTGATGCCCCAAGGCATGGAGAGGCCAAAAAAACTCCCCAGGAAGCAGCAAAGCCTATGCTGCCCCTGGCTCTGCCACCGCAACGTCCCTTGTCCCCACCCCTGGGCAGGGAGAGCTGGGCCCAGCAAGCTGTGGGGTTCAAAACCAGTGTGGATGGTGGGAGATCTGGGGAAGCTGAGGGTGCCAGAGGAAGAAGTGTGGTGGGGATCTGCACCCCATCTCCATCCTCTCCCTCCTCCTGCAGCCAGTTGCCATGGTGACGGGTACCTGCCTTTCCCCATGGCCCTGCCTGCACCTGATTCTCATTCACAGCATCACCCTGAGGTCTGGGACTATGGAGGGACCAAAGCAGCACCCCACAACCTGGGGGTGTGTGTAGGAGCTGAAGGGTCCATGTGCTGCTTGGCATAAGCACTCCAGTGTGCTTTGTGTGCTTGAGTTTGATGTGTGTATGTGTCTGTGTGTGTAAATATATGTGTATCACAAATCCTGCAGGGTTTTGAAGTAGACAGAAGCTGGTGAGACCCATAAGGGTCCTGGGTGGGTTTGTCTTTTACTCTGGATTTGGAATCCCACCTGGTCTGAGGCACTGGTGTCTCCTTATGGAGGCTGGAGGTGCCTGGAAAAGAACACAGAACTGTTATGGTATGGACACAGAGGAGCCTCCAGGGCCAGAATGGAGGTTCCTGCTAAATGAGAGGAATCCCTTTTACTCTTTCTGGTCAGCATTTTCCAGAAAATGCTGAGATTTATTGCATGACGGCATCAGCAGGGCGCTGAGCGCATCAGCACGGTCCCTGCCACTAGCCAGGCGAGAGGGGCCAGCAGCAGCCCTGCTGTCTGCAGTCTGGCCATAAACCACTCCAAAACACCCCAAAATACAGCCACCTTGGACCCTGTGCAGATACATCCCAGTGTGGGGGGCATGTCCCCTGCCCTTGGTGGGTCGAGCAGCCCATCCAGGCCCTGCATGAGATAATGCTCCCGGATGGAGTCATGCACCCCATCAGCGAAGACCTGACAAGCGGCTCTGCAGGGAGTCAAGGTTATGGGAGGTAGGGATGGGGCTGGCTCGCTTGGGCGGTTTGTGCTAAAGAGCTGACACCAAGAAAGAGCTTGTCTGGGGAAGGGAAATCCTGTCACTGTTAGCACGATCTGATGCTCAAAGCTGCAAATCGGTGTTGCTGGTTTCCAGGCAGCCTCTTCCCATGGGTGCAACTCCCAGCTCATCTGGGGCTCTGATGCTCCTGGGGCGCTGGGGCAGAGCTCAGCCACGGCTTTACTCAAGCCAGTGGGAACCAAATGCTCCCAAAATGGGCTAAATCACAGAATCAGACCATAGAAAAAAAGACTTTTGAGATCACTGAGTCCAACCATAGTGTTCATGGAAAAAAAAGTCTTGCATTATCCTGGTATTTTTTTTCCTCATCTCTTGTCCAAAATCCTTTGGGAACCTCTCAGTCCTTTTCCTCAGGAGGGCTCCTTTACTCCTGCACTTTGCTGCCCAGAGATCTTGTCCTTGCATGGGTTGGATGAGGTGCCAGCCACCCAACCCCATGTCCGTGCACCCGAGTCAATGTGGCTTCACCTCTGCAAACGTCCTTGTTAGCTTTGCTAATGGCAGTGCTTTTTTTTTCTGATGAGAGATGTGCTTGTTTTCTTAGGGAGATGCCTCCTCCTCGAAGGCATGCAGCCTTTGTTGAACAAGGAACCACAGAAATGGGGAGCTGGAGGGGACCTGAGAAGGTAATTTAGTGTATCCCCTGCCTCAAGGCAGGATCAGCTATTCCTGGATAATTTCTGATGGGTATTTGTCTGTCGTGTTCTTCAAAGCCTCCAGTGATGGAGATCCCACTCCCTCCCTGGGCTGTCTGTCGCAGGCGCTAATAGTCCTTATTATTAGAAAGTTTTTCTTACCATCTAGTCAAAAATCTCCCTTGCTGCAGTTTAAGCCCATTATTTCTTGTCCTTTCCGCCGCAGACACAAAGAACAGATTATTCCTGTCCTCTGCTGCTGCCCTTTCTGTCTGTGAGGACTTTCATCACGTCTTCTTCAGTCTCCTCGCATTCAGACTAAACAAACCCCGGTGTCATCTGTCTCCCCACTGCTCCCCACCTTCGATGGGTGCTGGTGCTGCGGGATGGGCTTGGCTCGGGCAGCTTGGATGAATGAAATGACAGTGTTTGGATTTTTAAATGATTTTTAATTTTTTTTATTATTTATTATT
>NW_010196100.1:0-697 GCF_000695765.1 Mesitornis unicolor
GGTCTTCTGAAGTGGTTTTTAGGGATTCAAACACATTTTATAGAAACTGCTTGGAAATTTTAGATTTGAAAATTTGAAAATTTGAAATTTGAAATTTTGAATTTCGATTTGAATTGGAATTTCCACAC
This sequence comes from Mesitornis unicolor, assembly GCF_000695765.1. Taxonomy (NCBI): domain Eukaryota; kingdom Metazoa; phylum Chordata; class Aves; order Mesitornithiformes; family Mesitornithidae; genus Mesitornis; species Mesitornis unicolor. The sequence continues at coordinate 129 of NW_010196100.1, forward strand.
GGAGGTGTCATGGGATGGGCTCTGGAGCAGTGATTCGTGGTCTTCTCAGTGGCTTTTATTGCTTCAAGTGATTTTTTCATAGCAATTTCTTGACCATTTTAAATTTTAAATTTGAAAATTTGAAATTTTGGAATTTTGAATTTCGATTTAAATTGGAATTCTCACACAGAGGGGTCACGGGATGGGCTCTGGAGCAGGGAGTTGGGGTCTTCTGAAGTGGTTTTTAGGGATTCAAATGGATTTGATAGAAGCTTCTTGGAAATTTTAGACTTGAAAATTTGAAAATTTGAAATTTGGAATTTCAATTTGAATTGGAGTTTTGACACGGAGGTGTCATGGGATGGGCTCTGGGGCAGTGATTTGGGGTCTTGGCAGTGGCTTTTATTGCTTCAAGTGATTTTTAATAGAAATTGCTTGGCAATTTTAGATTTGAAAATTAGAAATTTGAAATTTTGAATTTTGAATTTCAATTTAAATCCAAATTTCCACACCGAGGTTCTGGGGGATGGGTTGTGGGGCTGTGAGTTGGGGTCTTGGCAGTGGTTTTTAGGGATTCAAATGGATTTGAT